>NC_143576.1:68856957-69065962 GCF_048544385.1 Mastigoproctus giganteus
ACAAAGGCGGTCAGGATGGTTAATGGGAAGAATCAGGATATGATTCTGCAAGAAGACCTAATGAATTAGGCAAATTAGCTCAGATGTGGTCTAGAATTAGGCCACTAATGCTGTTAGTGGCCTAATAGCATTAGTCCAGTGAGATCTGTGGCTGTAATAACTTCACCTAACTCCATAATAACATAATTGGATGGCACCACATTCAACGTAGTAGAGGACAAAAATACCTAGCAGTAGTTGTGCAATTTGACATGAAGTTCAGTGAGCTGCACAGACAGGCTGTACTGCTCAGAGAACTGCTAGTACGGCTCATGGGGTTCTGTCAATTATATATAGTATAAGACAACGGGATAATCACCAAATCGGGCACAAGAGACTTGATTGAAGTAGTTAAGGTGTTAAATGAATTTGTAAACGAAATTATGATGACTTCGTTATTTATTATTATTTTTTCAGACGACGTACATTCATTGATATTCACATACCTCAACAGTTCCTTGTTTGTTACCCCAACAGAACATGTTAAGAAGATGTTCTGAGGGCAGAAACGTTTCAGATGAACTGGTAACCAATGACAGGGATGCAAGCTTAAATCATTTCAAGGGGAGGGTAGTTATACAAGAACACTTAAGTCTTAATTGTTTATAAAGTAATGTCAGAAGTGTCGTCAATAAAATCAGTGAATTCGAACTGCTCGTTAGGACAAGTAACGCTGACATAATAGGGCTTGCGGAAAGGTGGTGCCACCCAGAAATAGCGGATGATCAGTTTCAGGACGGTATGTTGGTTGGTTGGTTGGTTGGTTGGTTTTAATGGAGGTTTATTGGCACAAGGGCGTACGGTATGTAGGAAGAATAAGGCAAACAGAAGAGGTGATGGGGTCGTGCTTCTTAGCAAAACCAGCGTGAGTGCGACTAAAGCTTTCCCGGATTCAGACGTTTTCGCATGATAGTATAGAATCTGTGTGGTGTGATATAGTTGGAAGCAAAGGTATAACGAGAGTGGGAGTAATCTACAGGCCAGGTGATTGTAAAGATTATGATGAGAGCCTCTACATGCAAATGGAATGGGCAAGGAAGCATCAATATCTTATTGTGGCTGTTTTTATTTTAATTTGCTTCTAATTGATTTGAGCAAATGGCAAGAAAACTCCACATAGGGGACAAGATTTTTAAATCAACCAGATTATTGTTATTTGTATCAACATATCAGGGAAAGTATTAGGGAAAAGAATACTCTAGACTCATCATCACCCATGAACCAGATGACATAATATGGTTGACAGTACAGGAACCAGTAGGAGGAAGTGATCATGTAGTTCAGCGGTTCCCAACTTTTTTTGACTCTCGAACCCCTTTCAATGTAATATTTTTTTATCGCGAACCCCTTTCAACATTATAATTTTAAAACGAACCACTAAGCCTATATTCTCTGAAAGCGTATAATACTTCTGAATTTTTATTATAAAATATTTCGTACCACGTTTTTATAAGCGACAATGCGTAATAATAAAAAATATTATTAAGTATTATTTATACTTTGTAAAGCAGTTATTAATCAGTCCAAACCAGATTTCTAACAGGCTAAGAGTAAAAAACTTCCTTCTTGTCCAAATCGTAGCCGAGCATTCTGGTCTCTTGCCAAAGCTGTTGGGCCGCAATTTTTGCCCATCTCTGTTCCCACCTCTGTCAAAACCAGATGATTCTGTTGCCACATCAGCCAAAGATAAAGCTAACCTGCTAGCATCCTGTTTTTCTTTCAACTCATGTATTGATGATCTTGATAAATCACCTCAAACCATCCCCAGTACACTCCATTCAATGTATCCTGTGATCTTTCGTCAGAAGGATGTCAGAAGGATTTTGATGAATCTGATACTAAGAAAGCTCCAGGTCCTGGTGGTATTTCTTCACTTGTTCTCAAAACCTGTGCTCCTGAATTTATTCCTTTTTTGTGTCGTCTCGTTTCACTTTCTTGTTCTAAAGGTGTTTTTCCTTCTGCTTGGAAATTTGCTCATATCCAGCATGTTCCTAAAAAGGGATGACAAATCCCTACCATCCGATTTTCGTCCAATTTCCATTACTTCTACTCTTTCCAAAATAATGGAGAAATCAATTAACGCAAACTATCTGGAAATCTTTCATCTGATCAACGCTCGCCAGTATGAATTCCATCAGTGTCGGATCCACTGCTGATATTCTGGCTTATATTACCCATCTATGGACAAATTCAATGGAAAAGTTTGGTGAAACTCAAGCCATTGCTCTTGAGTTTTCAACGGCTTTCGATCGTGTTTGGCATAAAGGTCTTCTAAATGAGCTTCCATCCTATGGTTTGCCAGCTTGTTCTTTGTAATTGAGTATCCAGTTTTCTCTTTGACCGCTCACTGAAGGTGATGGTAGACAGCTCTCTGTCTTCTAACTTTTCCAGTAACGCTGGCATTCCAGAAGGTTCAGTTACACTGTTTTCCTATTGTATATTAATGACCTTCTTCCATTGACCGAAAATCCTATCCATAGTTTTTCTGACGATAGCACATTACATTCCACCTTCCAGTTTGAGAAACTTTGCCCTGCTCAAACAGCTTCAACTTCTCGAGTATCCACTGCCAAATCCTTAAATGCTGATCTCCAGATAATTCTCCAGTGGGACAAAGACACCTTAATTTCAATCCTTCTAAAACTCAGTCTTGTCCTATATCTCGCAAAAAGGATTCTTCTGCTCCTTTGCTTATCTTCGATGACGATTTGTATGCAAGATCTTGGGGATTACCCTGACTTCTAATCTCTATTGGCATAAAGCACAGTACAAATACGGTTTCCTCTGCATCTAAAAAACTGGGTTTTCTCTTTCGCTCTCCGCGTTACGTTTCTTCCAAACAGTTGTTGACTCTGTCGAAATCGCAAATCCGGCCTACCATGGAATATTGGTCCCACATCTTGGGTACCCACCAAACCTTTATCAGGCTTCTAGATTCCATTTAAATTAATCTCTCATCTCTAACAGGGTCTCTCCACTGTCTGTCTCATAGACTGTTTCTGTTGCATGTCTTTTCCACATATACTTGCATGGGCAAGTATCTATGAATTGGCTTCTATAATTCCCACTCTCTCTTTTTCGAAGCAGTCCGAACACGTGCCACAACCAATCAACATCCTTTTACTCCTAGTTCAGACTCGCAAAGAATCAACTTTTTTTCTTTATTTATTCATTCAATTTCTGTTTTCTGAAACAACCTTCCTTCATAAGTATTTCCTGAAAATTACAATCTACAGAAGTTCAAGTCTAATGTCAATAAGTATCTTCTTTCATCTTTTCAGCCTTCAAACTATGCACATTACTAAGTACTATAGGTTCTAAGAAAATAAAAAAAGTACATAACAATGATCCTTGAGAATGGAAAACATTTATTCTATATGATATGCTGTAAGATAGTAAGGAATTATAAGGAATTGTGGGAGACGTGATTTCTTGCTTTGCAAATTTTTTACTTTTTATTTAATTTTATTTTACTTTAGTTATATTTTGTATTTTACAATAATTTACCTATGTAAATCTAAGCAGCCGCCATGCCATTACAGAACTTTTAGTGCGAACCCCCTGGAACACTTTCGCGGATCCCTGGGGGTTCGCGAACCACCGGTTGGGAACCGCTGATGTAGTTCAACGATGGACGATGAAGAGAGAGAGGTAGCAATAGTTAAAGGCAAAGGAATGAGTTATAATTTCAGGAAAGGAAAATACTACGGCTTAAGGTGTTACATGACCTCTATTAACTGGGTAGATATCTCACAGAGAGCGAATACAATTCAATTATGATATACCTTTAAAACAACAATCAGAGAAACCTTGAATGCGTATATACCATTTAAAAATACTCAACGAGGAGGATTCCGAGTTGGATGAATAACGATGTTTCCAGATTACTTGAGCAGAAAAAGACAGCATGGAAAAGCTACAAAGCAATAAAAAGCACTGAAGCCTATATATGACAGCTACAAATTGATCTGTAATAGTGCCACAGAAAAGGTTAGGCTGGAAAAGAGAGCAAAGAGTGGAGATAAGGAATTCTTAGCATATATAAATGCAAAAAAGAGAAGGACAAACCAGATTGGACTGTTATGTAATGGACGTGGGATAGTATTATATACCTCAGCTGATGTCGCAGATGAACTCGATAGTTACTTGGCATCGATATTTACAGAAGAAAAACACTTTGCATCAATGAGAAATTCAGGGAGTGAAGTTGAAAAATATGTAATTAATGATATTAATATTTCACATGGTTACTTAATGAAAAAGCTTTCGGGCCTACAGACGAGTAAGGCTCCTGGGGTTGATGCCATATAATCTATAATTTTAAGGAGTGCCAATTGAGTGCATTTAACCATTGAGGCTAATTATGAGAGCATCACTGGACTCGGGAGAGATACTGTTGGGTTGGAAAAGTGCCAATATATTTCTAGTACACAAGGATGGTTCTAAGAGCGTAGTGGGAAATGGTTAGTCTAACTTCAGTATTAGGGAAAATCATGGACGCAATGTTCTAGGTTGTAATTCGTTATACAGGATCATTTCGATAGAAATGGAATCCCGGGAGGGATACACAGCATGGTTTTCTAAAGGAAAATCATGTTTAACAAATCTTGTTAGGCAATTTTGATAGGGTCTCTCGTGAGCTGGATTTAGGGAATAATTTCGACATTGTTTATTTGACATTGTTTATTTGGATTGCAGCAGAGAATTTGACTCAGTTAACAAATCTTGTTAGGCAATTTTGATAGGGTCTCTCGTGAGCTGGATTTAGGGAATAATTTCGACATTGTATATTTGACATTGTTTATTTGGATTGCAGCAGAGAATTTGACTCAGTTCCACATGAGCGGTTACTTTATAAGATGGAACAGGTTGAAATCACAGGGAAAATCCTTAGATGGATAGCAGGATGGCTTCAGGGCAAGAGGCAGATTTGGTTTGGTTTTTGTTTTTTATGGCGCATGAGCCAGGAGGCAGAGGGTTGTGATAAATTGTTATTCCGCAGGTTGGGTTAATGTAAGAAGTTGCGTTCCCCAAGGATCAGTAGATTCAAGAACTCATCTAGAGATCTCTGTAAACCGTGCTATAAATATCCTACAAGACTGGGCCACCCAAAACCACTTAAAGATATCCCCAACAAAAACCTGCTGCATCCTACTTAAAGGTTCTCTCAATATCAGAAGGCCTCCCCAGATAAAGATTCAGGAAACAACAATTAAGCTTTCCACCTAACTTAAATAGCTTGGTATTCTGCTGGATAAAAATCTGTCATTCATACCCCATCTTACTTACCTCCGAAGCAAAATCAAAAAATACTCCGCACTAATAGCTAGAGTCACTCATCGCGACTGGGGGCTTAAGAAGAGGACCCTAGCTCTCTTCTATAAGGCAGTCTCTTACCAGCAATAACATACGCACCAGGAGTCTGGTTCCACAAGGCAGTAACAGCAGTAAACAAAAGGAAGCTAGAGCCCATTCAACGTTCAGTTCTGACAATCTCGAGAGCCTGCTGTACTGTAAGCACCCACGCCCTCCAAGTCCTCTTGGGCGCTCTTCCCCTGGACCTGGAGATCGTCCGCTGTGGGTTGCTTTATCAATTATCCAAAGGCAGAGCAATCACCTGCCTAGACTACACAACTGATCCGGCGAACGATCATAAACTCGAGAAAAAACGCCTTCTCACCCACCTACCGCAGGCCTGGCAAACCCGCTGGACGACTTCGACAAAATGGAAAGTCACCCGAAGATTCATACCGGATAATCAACTAGTGTTTCCCAAAAGCCCAAACTGGTTTTCACCGGGACTGCTGACATCTTATCTACTCACGGGACACGGCGCAATAAGAGCAACACTCTCCAGTTTCGGTTTGAGTGACACCCCTCTTTGCCACTGTGGACAGCCAGAGACGTGGGAGCACCTCATGCACCACTGCGAACTATACGAAGACCTCCGCTGCCTCTTAATAACCAGAATAAATTTCTCACCAATAAACCAAGAACAATATTTCCTGGAGAGCGAGGACAATTATAAAGCCTTAACGCAGTTTGCGCAGGATCTTTTTACTAGAAGAAGAACATACCCACAACCTTAGCAGGAATTTTCCTACAAACCAACGACTCGTCATCCATAATAAAGATCCTTAGATGTGTCAACCAAACAAAAACCTGACATCTGCAATCTGAAGAACAACTAATCATTAACTTAACCTAGATCTGACCACTGGTTTAAACTGGAGTCATTATCTGGACTTGACCACGCACACGGACGGGACAACATGTCCCAGGAATGGCATACGAAGACCTGACAAAGACATTATGCAGTTTGCTGCCGAAACATCATTAGGCGATCTGAACCGGGTACCCTCACTCGGTTCACTTTCCTTCCCTTCCCTTGGCAGGGGGATGGTTATTCTGTACCCTCCCCTACTGCCATCCCATATCTTCACATGGTGAGGCCTGGGCCTGCCCCACCGACTTTTGGGGTTATTGACCCCATATTTCTGTCTTTCACCCCCCCCCCCTCCCTAGTCTTCAGTCTCCCTTCCCTCTCTAGCTATATTGCGGTTAGCGTTTGACTCTTGTCAAAACTACACAAGCCCCACACTAAAAAAAAAATTAACTCTACCACGCATAACTTATATCTCTTTCGGCCTGACCGAATTTCTAGTTTTTCTCTCCCCCCCTCCCCACTTTTTTTTTTTAGGTCCTAGCCACTCAAATCTCAGGAAATTGTTATTGTTATTTGTTATTTTTTTTTTTTTTTAGGAGCATTAGCAACTAAGGTCATATTGCTCCGGGATATGCGGTGGTCATTCCCTTGACCTTTCCGCATCCTCCGTATTTGGTGGTGACGGGCTCGAACCCCGGTCTAATCAAGAAGCGTGTGCTACGCACTGCTGCTCCTTCCCACCTGGCTACGGAGGTGCCTCTCAGGAAATTAAGTGGCAGGACCTGCCAGAGTAAATAGTAAACCTCTAAAATACTGGTGTACCTGGTCTGCCTCCACGAGGTATAGTGTGGGCAACGGTGGATCTCATTTGAGACCCAACGGCTAAAAGACCAGATGAAGAACGGTACAAAACATTACACACCACAATATCCATACAGTTTTAAACCTCTGGCCTCTACAGTGTTCTGTATCACACCACAATGTATACTACGCAGAGATGGGGGAAACCCCTGGTGCCATTAGACCCTAAACACACTATACTATTAGGACCATTGTTGTTTTTGATTTTCATAAATGACATCAATGAAAGGATAGAGGGCGTGATGTCTATATTTGCAGATGATGTAAAGAGTGGTAGATTAGTTAATGATCACCGCCAAGTACCGCTTCTACAGGGCGACCAAATAGATTTCAGGTCTATCTAGGTCTGAAAAGTAGGAGCCATGCTTTAATCCAACAAATTGCAATGTGCAATTTGAAATTTGTTGGATTACAATGCAACAATGCAATTTGCAACAAATTGCAAATTGCATCTGGGGAACAGCAGTCCCAAAATAGCTTACAACACACTTGTTGGAGCTGAACGATAGTCAGTAGTGGAAGAAAGGGACTTGGGAGTTACGATACGGACAGATATGGCGTTCTCAGAGCATTTTAGCAAGGAAGACCTATGGTGTCCTATCGATGATTTATCGAACCCATTTGCCAGTAGAGATAAGGACGTAATAATCCCATTATATAAGGCTACACTTGGAATACTGTGTTAAAGTGCGGAGATGACACCTAAAAAAAATACATCAAGCTTCTTGAAAGGGTCCAAAGACGGATAACTCTGCTGGTGAGATCGGCAAAAGGACGTTCGTATGAGGAAGGACTTCGAATATGTGGGTTGCACAGCTTGGAAACTGGGCATTTTAGAGGTGACTTGATTGAGGTGTTTAAGGCTCTGATGCAATATTAAATAAAAGAGGACGAAATCCTCACGGTTAAAAATGATTCTAGAACTAGGAGTCACAAATTCAAGTTACGGTGAGAGATGTTCAGATTGGATTGCCCGAAGTTTTATTTTAGCCAGCGAGTTATAAATTACTAGAACAAGTTACCTACATGTGTGGTAGAGGGTGACAATTTTGGAAAATTCAAAGCGCGCCGGATAATTCCTACTGGAAAAGTCAATTGCATAGGTTGTCTGTTTCATTTTCTCTTATTATTATTTATTAATTATTTTATTTAGCTTTATTATTATTAATTTTTTTTTGGTTGGTGCAATATAAGCCTTAGGCGTCCTTTAGCCATATGGCCATTATTAATGCTAATACTAAATTGAAAACAGATGGCCGAAGTACAGATCTGCGAATTGCTTTCAGTCAGAGAGAGATTAATTTAGTGTTGGAACGAACTTTCATCTGGTGCTGTGAAAAACGGCTCGTTGAATAAATTTAAGAAAGTATTAACCAAATTATTAGTTTTTTTAAATTATTTATTTATTTATTTTATTTGGCCGATGCCTTATGAGCTTTCTTCCTTTGCTACTACTAATACAGCCCTCGTGGGTAACACGGTTGGTGTGGTTGCCGTCCTCCTTACATCGGGTGGAAAAGATCTGAGTTCGAGTCCCATCGATCGCGTGAGGAATATTTATGGGCCTTTTCACAAAGTGGCTGAGTTAGTTCATCTCAGGCGAAGGCTGCATGGTTTTATCTCCCGGAAACTCGAGTTTTTTGTTCAGCGAAACAGAAAATCTACCATACAATGCCACTGCAATGCGTAAAATCACCTTTTCCCAACAAGAATCAGTGTTCATTTTGGAAAGTTATCGAATATCGAAACAATTTTTGCAATAGAAATATTCAGTAATAAATATCCAAATAAGACTGAAGCAAAACACTGAGCACTGCACTAGCACCATTAAGGATATTTTTCATAGAGTTCAATAAAACAAAATATTGAGTCTGCACGAACAATTTTTAGCAGTTTAAATAAACTTTGTATTTGTTTTCGGAATAACAACCTCTTTTTTATTAAGTTCTGGATTTCATTTTAAGTGGATAACCCTGTATAATGTTGTTCTGTTTCAAAAAGATGGCTATTTTATCAGTTTTGTTTGAGTCATTAACTCTAAAAGAAGAGAGAAAATGCTTAAATGTTTTGTGTAGTTTCCTGCGTTTCAAAACCGTTCCGTTTTATTTTGCTTAAAGTATTATTTTATAAAAATATCTCTCCAACTGTAGCGGAAATTATCAGCATTATTATCAGTCTCTAGCCAGCGCACAAACAAAATTACAGCTCCGATAGAAACGTGACGCTTGACACGAGCATTAAGAAACTTCCAGCTACTAACTTTTAGTTCTCAAAGGGTACACCAGTTATCTCGTGCCATTAAACAGCGTCAGGAAATTGGACGCCTCGAGAGTAAAATTGGTCTTTGAAAATCGCCGAAGTGTCATTTGGCCGGAACTTGTTAGTGAAATTATCGTGTGCTTTAAACTTTTGTCTTCCTCTTTTAATTGGGGATATTCTCCGTCTTTTGGATGTGCCGTCGTGATCTATTACTTAAAGAAAAGGTATTTGCCCGAAAAATCGATATATTATATATTTTTAATTTCGTGTCCCACCAATAAGGTTTCTAAAGAGGGGTAAGTTTTCATTTTAGAATAGTGCGGAGTTATTTACTTTGTTTCATTGTAAAATCATCAGAAATGGAATTCGCATGGATGTTTCCGAATTCGTTTAGCTTCTTAACTAGTTTTATCAAATGCGAAATAGTTCAGTTCTTTTTTTATCCTTTATATATATGGTTACAGAAAACTTTAAATAAGTACTTGGTGTACGAGAATGAGTCAATAAATAGAATGAATTTAAGTGAAAGCTGGAATTCTCTAGTCTCCAATGTAATCGTCTCTTGCTTCTACACATCTATGCGAGCATTGAACAGAATTATTCATTCCGTTTGAGAAAACTATTTTGAGACAACGAGAGCAGCGAAACACTCGATATATTTCAAATTTGTGCATTGCCTTTAAACTTGCAATTCTGAAATTCATAAATGGACCAGTGCCTTTCATAACAAGGTGAAAGATCACCATTCGGTGGCAATTTACATTCTTGAACATAGTCCACTTCTGGTCTGGCAACATGTTTTGATATAGAAAACAACTCTTGGGGAAAAAAAACAAATAAAAGCACGCTTTTTCAAAATAACTACTGGTTGGCATTCAGGTTATCAACAGCCGAATGATCTCGAAGAATAGGTTAGTTGAAATGCTTCTACCATGATCATTATCGTCAACTTTATATCACGGAAGTAAATACATGAAATGCACTAATGTGGATATACAACAGAGTGTACCAAAAATTTTGAGGATGTAAACTTTTTAGCAGAAAGTAAAAGGTGCATTGAGGGTCCAATAAGGCGTGTGCAAGGGCGTACGGTATGTAGGAAGAATAAGGCAAACAGAAGAGGTGGTGGGGTCGTATAATACAGACAGAGTATGATAATACTCTGTCTTCAGTTACCTGGCCCCCCGGCAATCGCTTACTCTCTTATCACAGCGGTTGGGAAAGTCAGGAGTTTGCATCCCGGGAGTATATTTTATGGACTTTTTTTCACAATGCACAACGTGGCTGAATTAGTCAGTTCAGTCTCAAGGGAGGATTGTATGGTTTATTCACTCGGAAACGCTGTTTTTCGTCCAAAAAAAAAAAAAAAAAAACAGGAAAAAGTCGACCATGCAGTACAAATATGCTGACCTCAAAGCCTAAGTTGCTTTAGCACTTAACAAACACACACTCACACACAAACGGGATTTTAACAAGTGACATATACAACGTATTCAACGTTTATTCTGTGATTAATATAATCTATTTTCGAAGGTTTTTCTTTTTCCTACAATTTCACTCTTTGAGTGAAAATATAGGAAAAAGAACTTTATTCATTTGCATTTTAACTATAAGCAAAAAATAAAAATTTCCACATTAATAAAATAAAATCAAAAGACCACTTAGAAAAAGCATTATGAATGAATCAAAGCAGAATATAGTTCATCCACGGCACTTCAGTATAACATCAGCCATAGATATAATGGATAAAACTTTACCTATAAAAACCTACAAATTCACAATTATCTAAATTTCTGTAAATACAAATTTACCTAATGTTTTAAATTTACGTTCTGTTTATTTGCATTTCTTTGGGTTTCTTTACGAATTTCAGTATGCTAATGGTTCCAAGTATGATCTCAGTTTTTGCACAACATTAGTAGTATGCCCAGAAATGAAAGAAAAGTTAAAGTTAATATACAATAATACTATATTAAATTTATTAATAATGTTTAACTACAGAACACATTATCGGTCTTTACAACAAATAAGCAACAAGCTAAAAATCAAAAATTAAAGCTCCTCGAGAAGGATCCTAATTTTTAATAGTCGCTCAAAAAATAATCCTTAAAATATAAATTTTGATTGTCCTTGTCTTTTGTGGTAAATGGGGAAAGAAGTAAGGTGGGTGGGGGCGTAGCTCTTACTGCGACTATATCTGGTTCTTGATTCGGGCTGATCACAGTGATGACAAAAGCATTCAGATGTATATTTTTAAGGTTTATTTTCAAAGGAATATCCAAGTGGAATCTCTCCCCGTGCCCTTCACTAACGTCGTCCACGTTTCGCCAGTTAAAAGTGCAAGTAATAAACTTGATTAGCATTAGCATTAGTAGAGGCATTTGATGCAAGAAAGCAAGCTCATGCAGCATCAGCCAAAAAAAAAATAAATAAATAAAGTAAAATAAATAAATAAAAAATAACCACTTCCACTTCACCCCTCTGTTCGTTCGAAATACCTGTCCAGCTGAGCCTTAAACTTATTTAGGCTATCAACTTCCACAAGTGATGGAAGTCTGTTCCACCTACCAACCACACGCTGGCTAAAGGCAAATTTCCGCACATCTATCCTACATCTGTCTTTCCTCAATTTGAACTTATGCCCTCTCAGGTGATTATTCTGAGCAAGAGGAAGAATCCCATCAGCATTGAGCATGCTCAAACCATTCAAGGCTTTGTACACCTCTATCAGATCACCTCGCTGGTGCCTAGTCTCCAGACACTGTAATTCGCAAAACTTAAGCCTTTCTTCGTAAGAGCACCCCTTTGTTCCATTCACTAATCTTGTTGCCCTTCTCTGTACTCGTTCCAGCAGCTCTACATCCTTCTTGAAATGAGTCCTCCAGGCCTGTATACAGTACTCTAGGTGTGGCCTGACCATTGCCTTATACAAGGGAATAATCACCTCCTTATCCCTGCTAGAAAAATTCCTATATATCATTGACAATACACCATGAGCTACTCTTGCAGCCCGTCTGCACTGCTCAGAGAACTTCATATCTGCCTGCACAACCACCCCCAAGTCCCTTTCATTCTCTACCTCTGTCAGTGTAGTACCACAGAGTTGATACGTTGCTCTGGGGTTGCTGTTTCCCATGTGTAGTACTTTACATTTGTCAATGTTAAACTTCATTTGCCACCTCTCAGCCCATCTGCTCAACCTTTCCAGATCCTGTTGCAGCAGCATAGTGTCAGTAGTGTCCTTGACAACCCTGCCAACCTTCGTATCGTCTGCAAACTTGGACATTAAGCTTGATATACCATCATCAATATCATTTATAAATACAGAGAACAATAAAGGACCCAATACTGAACCCTGAGGGACTCCACTAATAACATTAGTCCACGAAGAGCAGTGTCCATTGATTACCACTCTCTGTCTTCTCCCCCTCAACCACCCCTTTATCCACAGCAGCAATTTGCCTCCAGTGCCACACTGCTCCAATTTGTGCAGCAGAATTGACATCCTGCAGTACATTGCTTTTTCATTTTTCACTCAACTTGTCAACTAGTTCTTTGTACATTTCACTCTTAAGTGCCAGAGCAACTAAGGCTATGAGGCGTCAGTAATCGGTTTGCTGTCTCATTGCATGGAAACTCGAGTTTCCGGTAGAAAAACATCGTGTAACCTTCCTGTGAGAATGACCAACTCGGCTACGTTCTAAATAAAGCCCATAAAAATGCCTCCCATTACTGATGGAATTCGAACTGTGGCCCTTCCCCCCCAGTGTGGGAGGACACTGATTATAACCACTATGTAGACCGCTATAGATGAGTAACATATATTTTTCTATATGTTGATGCCTGCAGTTGGGATCCAATAAATTCCATTCTGTTAAACGAGATTCAGCTCTACATTAGATTCATTTGGACCCAATCACCCACTAAGTCATCCATTTCTTTTCTGATCCTTGCGCACCAGAAATTTTTTTTTTCTGATCCTTCCGTATCTACAGAAGACTTCTGTAGATTCAGAATTGGTATATCATGATTGTGTGGCACCGGAACAATAGGCGCTGGTATGTTGGGATATACTAGAGTTTTTTTTAATCCACAGCCTTTTTTTTTTTTTTTTTTTTTTTTTTTATAGCCAGCATACAAAGAAGCAGTAGTCGAGATGGCTGGTAAGCTTTCCCAATATTCGAGATATACCAAAGGTATCGCCGACCGGGCTAGCCGAGTGGGTAAAGTACCTGCCCAGCAACCCAAAGGTCGCGGGTTCGATTCTCGCCTCGGGCTTGGATCAAAGTACTGCAAAAACCTTGGGAGGTGCAATATGGCCACAGAAGCCGATGCGCCAACAACTACCAAATCAAATCAAAATCAAATCAAACCAAAGGTATCCACTTAGGACTACCTGCCATGAAAACGCCCCTTTATTAGCATTAGCATTACAATTAGTAGAGGCATACGATGCAAGAAAACAAGCTTATGCACCATTAGCAAAAAAAAAAAAAAAAAAAAAAAAAAACGATCCTCCCATTTCACCCCACCATTTGTTCCAAATACCTGTCCACCTTAGCCTTAAATTTATTTAGGCTATCAACTTCCACAACAAAAGATGGAAGTCTGTTCACCAATGAACCACCCGCTGGCTAAAGGCAAACTTCTGCACATCCATTCTACAACTGTCTTTCCTAAATTTGAATCTATGCTCCCTCAGGTTCTTAATCTCAGCAAGAGGAAGAGTCCCATCAGCATTCAGCTCGCTCAACCCATTAACGCCTTATACACCTCACTCAGATCACCTCAGAGGTGCCTACTCTCCAGGCCTTGTAATTTGCAGAACTTAAGCCTTTCTTGGTAAGAACAGCCCTTTGTTCCCCCTCATCAACCTTGTTGCTCTTCTTCTTTATAGCAACTCTACATCCTTCCTAAAATGAGGCCTCCAAACCTGTACACAGTACTATAGGTGTGGCCTGACCATTGCCTTGTACAATGGGACAATCATCTCCATGTTCCTGCTAGGAAATTTCCTATATATCATTGTCAAGACATGGCAGCCTGTCTGCACTGTCAGCAAATTTCATTTTGACTGCACAATTACTCCCAGGTGTTTTCTACTTTCCACTTCCCTGAGTGTAATACCACACAATTGGTATGTTTCTCTTGGGTTATTGCTACCCATACGCAGTACTTTGCATTTGTCAATGATAAACTTCATTTGCCACTTCTCAGCCCATTTACCCAACTTATCTAGATCCAGTTGGAGTAACATACTGTCTTTACTGTAGTTAACAACCCTGCCAACATTCGTATCATCTGCAAACTTGGACATTAATCCTGATGTCCAAGGATTAATGTTCTTGGACATTAATCCTGATTAATCATCGATATCATTGATGAATACACAAAACAACAATGGGCCCAGCACCGAACCCTGGTGAACTCCACTAATAACATTTGTCCACGAAGAACAGTGTCCATTGATTACCACTCTCTATTGTCTTCCACTCAACCATCCCTTTATCCATTGTAGCAACTTATCCTTAATGCCATACCTCTCCAATTTGTACAGCAGTCTTCCATGTGCAACAGTATCAAAAGCTTTCCTGAAATGCGAGTATATTTTGACATTCAGTTCCTTTGTGACCACATCATAGTGTCCAATCAAATTGGTCAGACAAGACCTCCCTTTAACAAACCCATGATGTGTCTTAACTATTACTGCAGTCTTGTTTAGATGATCCTGCAATACTTCTTTAACCAGTGACTCGATTATTTTCCCCGGAACACAAGTTAAACCAACAGGTCTATTGTTACTTTTGTCACCTTTTGAACCCCCTTTATGAATTGGTGATACACTTACACACCTCCAGTCCATGGGGACCTCCCGTGAGTCCAAGGAAGCTCTTATAATTATGGCTCAGAGATTTCTTACTTCCTTTGCGGCCTCCTTTAATATAACTGGATAGATCCCGTCCACCCCAGGTGCCTTCCTTATGTTTAACCTCTACAATTTGTTCTCCACTTTGCTCTCAGTTATTAGAAAATCACTTAGCTCCCTGTTAGAGTTAGATAAACTTCTGGATTTCCCCTCATTGAATAACTCCTCATGTGTGAATGTAGATGCAAAATACTCATTCAGTTTATCAGCTACCTGAGCATGATCATCAATAGTCAACCCATCTATGTTAAGTGGTCCAATCTGATTCATCCCTTTCCTTTTAGAGTTTACATAAGTAAAGAACTCTTTGCTGATTTTCTTTGCATCCTTTGTCAAAGATTTCTCGTAATCTGCCTTCGCCTGCCTAACCTCCTTTGTGACTTGATTACAGACAAGCTTATATCTGCCATAGGCTTCTGTGTCATCTGATAATTTATATGCATTCCATACATTTTTCTTCTCTGCCACGAGCCTCATTAATTCATCTGACATCCATTTATGTCTGAACCTTGAAAACCCTAGTAGCTTCCAAGATTAAATCCACGTTGGTAACATCATCAGTTGATCCCACTACAGATTTAAAAACTGTTTGTGACCCCAGTAGTCACCTTTACAAAAGCAAAAGCCTTTCCCTTCAGCCTTGATGGTGGTTACACCTTTAAGTAATTCCCATATCAGTACATTGGGATCACTGTCACCCAGTGGTTCCTTTATCTGCAAATTCTTAATGCGTCAATAATAATTGCTGATATTAAATCAGATCAAGAGTATTACTCCCTCTGGTTGCCTCTCCAACATGTTGCTGTAGAAAAGAATCATCCAATAAATCCAAAAAAAGTGTTGCTCGTGTGCGAGTGACCAACCACCAGTTCCATTCAATATCTGGAAAGTTAAAATCCCCCATTATAAGACATTCTGATTTACTGGCCCACTCTATTTCTCTGCACAATTGCTCATTACACTCATCAGATTCATTAGGACTATAACACACACACATACACTCATTTTTCCCTTCCCAGTGCTTATGTCACCCCAAACAGACTCAACATGGCACTGTCCATCTGTGTCAACTGGATGCACTTCCTTAGATTTTGCGTTTCTTAACTAACAGCATAACCCCTCCTCCCTCCCTTCCTATCCTGTCTGTCCTTCCTGTACACCCGAAATTCCAATTCTGCATTCCTTATATATGTGTAACACCACGTCTCTGATATCCTAACAATATCTGCCTTTGATGTTTTCAGCAATACTTTAAATTCATCAAATTTATTAACTATACTCCTAGCATTGGTGTACATGCAAGTATACATGCACCTGTTCCTACTGTTAGTTACCCTTTTTTTTTTTATGAAAACCCAAACACGAAAGGTATCAAAACCTATAATACTTAGTACCGTGCATGGGTTGAAGGAGAAGTATGGGGGGAATGGGGATGCCGGAAACTTTGCTCTAGAGACTAAACATGGGTTTCACCACTTCAAGCCTCCAATAAGCAAAGTGGTGGTATTTCACCGGTTGATGAAAGTCATCTACCTACCCTAACACAGCCCATGTATTTACAGCCCATGTATTCCACTATGAATCCCATCAGGCCTGAAAATCTCCATTGCATTGCTTTCCAGGCTGCTGCTCATTCTAATAGAAGTAGTGCAAGAATCACTTTTGCCTCTGCCTGCAGCCACTGTTAACCTTTTAGTCTGTGTATCTCCCCAAGATAGCAATTTTCCGACCCACCTAACATTACCTCCATAGCACCAGCAAATATCCTTGCACCCTTCCTATTTAAGTGTACCCCATCCGTGTACAGCCCATGTACACGGATGGGGTACACGTGTAGAAGCAATCTACCTGTCAACAAACACAGAACAGGCTGAAAAAAATTCTACCCCTTGAGCCTTGCACATTCCCTCCAGGGCCGAATTGATCGACACGGCTGTTATCATGTACTCCCTCCTATCCTGTCTGGGCAGAATTGCAGACAATTTCACATTCAACCATAACTCGCGACTTTTTTTCATCACTGACCTGTACTTGTTGAGTAAATCTGCAGATCTCTTTTTCTTAATGTCATTAGTTCCAACGTGTACAACAGTTTCACCTTTTGCCCTTAAAAGATATCTGTTCTACAGCGTCATCAACGTTTGTTCCGGCAGACATGCCCTGGTTTTGTTCCACCTTATTGTTGTACTTCAATTACCGCAGCAAACATGCGGTACCCACAACTTTCTCGATCACTTACAAACATTTGAAAGTAGGTTACTTTCAAGAGTTGAAGGCATAGGCACAAGCATAGCATAATGTATCTTGGGATAGCGCACACCTTCGTTTGGTAGCCATAGCAAACTGGAAAAAAATATATGAATACTACGGGTATATCACATTTTTTGTAACTGCTTAGGTAATGCATAAATTTGTATAAACATAAAACTAATTGCCGGAAAAATATCGATACCAAAGAAAAACTAATGACACTCTTTGATTCAGCGCACAAATATATATAACGAATATACACCGATGTAACCAGCAGCCAGTGAACCATTTAATGTCTTGCAAACTGCTACTAGAATGGCAGAATCTCAAGAAGACACGCGAATCAATTATGTGAAGGAAATTCAAAATCTTGAAGCCTTAAAAGGTCTGACAAGATAACAGACTTTTTTTTGTAACTTTCTCTTAATTTTTCCTCCTTTAATTTATATATGGATAGTGCATTTAGAATCTTTAATCTAAACAATGACTATGAGGATGGATTGTTTAAACAGAGAAGATTTCAGTTTTGAGCATCTACCATATTGCCCTTTCATTCCTTCAACTTGTGCATGGAAACACATGATATCCAGTGTTTTAGATACGATATACGGTATATGGATAGCGTACATATTTGTATTAAAAAAGAAGAAATAATAATTTCTGGATTTATATTTGTCCACTTTTATTGAAATTTTGAATGACCGGAGAAATCTTTCTGAAAGAGTAAATATAAAATTTAATCAAAATCAATGCATTGAGAGTCGAATTATTATACGCGGATAGTGGAATATGGTAAAGGTGATGAGTACTTTAAGCATATGTAAATGCGCCTAAAATTGACATTGAAGCAACAAGCGTTAATAACGTGATAGAATATGCGACAATTCCAGTCGTTTGACACAAGAGAATTCAACCCAGCTTATCCATTATTAAATACAGAAACACTGACTATAAAGCATCAGAAAGCAAAGACAATGTGGCAGATTGTGCATCACTGCCGCAGCATCAAGTAATGCTTTGTTACAGAAACTGTTGTCAGACACATCCGAAGCGTGGATTACATTGTGGTAAATGCAGTTTCCAAATGCATTGCTGTGCGATGAGACGTTTCTCAAGATATTTACTTCGGCAGCTTTGTAATACATACCTGATTGGCTAAGGCAATAGTGCTCTGCTGTTGTAGGAGACGACGACATAGGTTACATTTGGACGACCGATACTTGGGAGTATAAAGCAACGCCGGATAGAATGTAGTTGCCCAGTACTCTCTTGTTAGTTCAACATCACATAACGCTTCGGCTACCAGGCGAAGCTTTTATATACCGATCTCAACGTGTACAACAATTTCACCTTTTGCCCTTAAAAGATATCTGTTCTACAACGTCATCAACGTTTGTTCCTGGAAGACATGCCTTTTACTCGAATTTCAATTTCGAGTCAAATATAACCCCGCTCTCCGTGTATTTATGTAGTGTGAAGAATAAGCGTGGAACACGTAGGACTTCGAAACACAGCATGAAAGCAGACCGTCCTGAACTGTGAGAACATTAAACTGTGAAGGTATCCAATATTTTACTGATCTGTTTAATTTGTTTGTAATCATTGTGTGATTATTTAAGTAAAGGCTTTATCTTCGTACGATGACTTACAGGCATTGACTAATAAGAGGTCGCCTTTTGAAGCACGCCTGCCTAAGTGAATTTGGTACAGTTCAAATAACTGTCATTCAAATAGTTTTATTCGAGGGACATAATGTCAGAAAGTGAAACACGTCTACCACTTTTGACAACACTTTATTCCGTCGGCGATTTAGAAGGGCGTGTATTTTGACATTTTCGAAAGCTGTTTGCAGTGATTGTCATTTCAACTTTTTCGTCGAAGGCTGACAGCACGTGAAAGTCATAAAGTAACTTAACATCAAAGTATGAAAATGTTTTCGCGTAAACACATTAATATACAAGAAAACCTGTTAAGCAAGTTTCGTTGCATGTCCTC
This sequence comes from Mastigoproctus giganteus, assembly GCF_048544385.1. Classification (NCBI taxonomy): domain Eukaryota; kingdom Metazoa; phylum Arthropoda; class Arachnida; order Uropygi; family Thelyphonidae; genus Mastigoproctus; species Mastigoproctus giganteus. The sequence goes on from NC_143576.1 coordinate 68,876,454, forward strand.
ATTTATAAATATTGCTCCAAATGGTTGATCCTTTAAACTAATAACAGTTCCGATTCGATTAATGAAATTATGCCCTGCGGAGGTAAGCCGATCTCGATGAAATCTTTAACTCTATTTTAACTCTATTATATCTTTTAGACTAGCTTTACACATGCAGGCTTTTTAAGGTAATCCCATAACGAATGATTTTCTTCAGCAGGGCTCAAACCTGATCTGCTAGGTGAGCAACTTCGTTTCAAAAGCTCTACCCATATTTCTTTTGCCAAAATGTTCTTTAAATAACGCAGCAAGTCTCTGATGAATATATCCGGACACTCCATTAAAAGATCCGTCGTTCAACACTTCAGAAAGTTCAGCCCATTAACACTTCATACACAGAAATACTTCCTAATTTAATAAATTAAAGTGAAGCCGCACATTTGGTATAATAACTGTCCTCCCAACACCAGATGGAAAATATTTGAGTTCGAATCTCATCAATGACAAGAGGAATATTTCTGAGTCTTTTCAAAACTTTGCTGAGTTAGTCGATCTCAGGCGAGAGTAGCGTGGTTTTTCTCCAGGATTTCTCTGATTTTTCATCCAGGAGACGGCAAATCGACCACAGAACAATTTACAGACATATTATATAAGGCGAAATATGGCCTAAGTTGCTGATGCGCCTAAAATCCAATAACGACACCAACGGGTTGTCAGTTATTGTGTGTGGATTATCTTCTGTCTTCACAACACAGTTCTGCGTATTAACTGTACCGTGAAGATAAAAGTAAGTTTCATCGTATCGTAAAGCGGAGACTAGCAATTCTTGGTTAGATTCACTTGCGTGACATTGAGGTGTGATAAATTCTGGAAGAGTTTTGTCGGAATACAACGACTCTGAACTGTTTTGAACTTTTAACTTTCAACCATCAACTTACATTCAGCAAAAATTAAAAAAAAAAAAAAAAAAGTTGCAAAACTGATTAGAGTATCTAAACAGGACTGGGTCTTAATTTTAAGGCCCCTGACTCTCCTTTATAAATCTGCTTTCATTTATCTCCTTACCTATGGGGCTGAGCTCTGGTTCTTGGTCTCTTCGAAGACCTCACAAGCTAGATTCGACTGAATTCAAATGAACTACTTGTTTGCAATGACTAGGGTTTGCCGCACTGTATGAACTAGTTCCCTCCCCGTTAAGCATACATGTCATCTTTAAAGACCTCGCTGTATTTAACATCATGTGTGATCCATGGCTCGCCTCTCCTCTGTTTTATTTATATTTTTTTTCCTTTCATTATTATTTTATTTTTTTGACGGGAGGAATCTCCTTCTCGTTAGAGGTATTTGCTCTTACCACAAGTTGAGCTGAGGTGGCAAGCAGTTTTTTGTAGTAGAGGAAGATTGGAAATATTTCACTATTGCTGCCTGCTAGTAGACCATAGCAGTGCAGAATTTTAATTCTATTTTTTTATCGTTCTGCAATCAGTGACGTATATATGGCCCACCTCTTCGTGGCAATGTCGTGAATCAGAAATTTTTCTTTTGTTTTTTTTATTTTATTATTCCTTTTTTTCTCCTTTAAGTTTAATCATTATTTTTTCGTTATTTTTCCTTTTTTTTTGGCAATTTCGTTGCCTTAGTTGTCAAATATGATAAGAAAAAGAGGAAGAAATTTTGGCAGTTGTTAAGAAAACTGCCTGTTGCTTCTTGGCTGCAAAGTGACCAGTCAAACAACATCTCGACACACCCACACTTATTTCACAAACACACTAAGAGGCATTACTAAGCACTGTTTCCATCACAGTTACAAGTCACAAGGAGGAGATGGACTTCCGTTCGGGAGCCGCCCTATATTAAAGATTTTCAGACATGACATGACGCATATTTTTTCATTCTTTGTTTCCATGTGTAAACTTTTGATGGCAGCCGTATCGTTGTTTGATAATAACAGTGTAAAAGAGAATTGCGTTATTTTAGAGAGAATCACCTTGTGAACTATGAATTCCGCAGCTTTACTTCCTTTGAATCTTAGCGCACGATACCTTGACGAAGTGTTTTCTATTTTACATACAAATTATTTATATAAGATGGATCGACGTGTTCCAATTTGCATATTTTCCATTTCCTGTGAAGCTCTGCAGTGAAAGGTGATTTTTTATGTTTTCTGCTATGCACATATTTTCACGTTAACCGCCCTTTAATTTGTAGTCACGAAGGGATGCGTCTATGTGTAAAGAAGTAGTGAATCTGCACTGCAGCAACTGGGGGTGGGGGGATAATTTGGCGCAATCGCTACTGGCACGAGCATTTTCTTCAAAGTTTCTGAAGACACCGATGTTTACCCATGGGGTAAAAGATACATTACAATCTAATTTGCGCACTTATACTTTGTATACTGAATTGAAATTGTGGACACATGTGGCCAAGTTCGATCGAGCTGACGATGATGTAGATTCAAAATAAATACATCATTCCGATATGCAAATACGGGTAGTTTTAAATAGCGCAGTCTGATCTTTTGTTCTTCATTCAGTGAGTTTAAGGGTGCCATAGAAGTGAATCGCAGCTGTGGAGAGAGAGGTTAACAGCATTGGACGAGGTGCTGTGCTTTTGCTTCTCCGAGGGTGAGGTTTGTTCTGGTCCTCCTCTTTTTTTTTTCATTCTCAATCTTATTTTTATGTTGATATTATTTATTTATTCAATTTATTATTTTTATTTCACTATAGGGGTGTTAGCACCTTGCCTTACCTATAATTCTACGAACAGCGTTAATTAATTTGTTGTATTTGTTTCGCGGTATAAATATTTCCTAATTTTAATTTAAAACACTAACTGCATTTTCATTCTTCATAATAAGTTGCTACTTCATTTGTTGGCTCACTCTCGTATCTATAGACAATAGTGATATTCCATGACACTACCATTTATGTATCACTTTCAACAGAATGCAGTAGTCACACCACTGAATCATATGCCATAAAGCTTGCTCTGGAAAATATTTTCCATCTCTCAATCCCAAAGAGCATAATATACTCAGACCCGCAAAATGCCCTATTAGTAATGCAAATGATTTCCCCACTTATTCATCCATTACTAAAGCTCATCAGAACAGAGTTGATTTGTCTCATAGATCATAGGCAAAAGGTTGTCTTCTGCTGGATCCCAGGCCATACCGGAATACCAAGAAACGAAATTATAGATGATGTTGCCAAGCATACACCCAGCACAGGCCCAATGAATTTTCTGGTACCGTTCGGTGATTACAAAATGCATATACGAAATATATGTAAGGAACGATGGATACTTCAGTGGCAAACGCATATTCGTAACCCGTACCACAATTATGGGCTTCCAATTTCCTCACAAACAGACAAGAAGAGGTAGTCTTAGCCAGAGCCCGAATATCCACACTCATTTGACTCATCTATTCCTGTTATCAGGTAATGATCCTCCACAGTTTAGACACTGCCACAAGCCACTCAGAGTAAAACGCATACTCCTGGAATGCACCTTGTATAACAACTCCTGTCTAATTTCATTCACCTCTCTATCAAACTTGCAGGAATTGTCTCTTAGCCATATCATAAGCAAAAATTCAAACCTTACTGAATTTTTCTTCTTTCTGAAACGAATAGGTTTATATAACCGTCTCTGACTGCGTCCATAGAAGCCAACAAGATTAGTATTAATTCTCTGAGAGGTACAAATCGGTTACTGTCATGATCAGGAGTCTAGTAAAAAGTGTAAAACGTTTTGATTTTGAAGACTGAACAAGTTAAAAGGAGGCTGAGATGGTCCGTGTCAGAACGAGATTTACAGTTTTTCTTCCCAGAAAAACCAATAGAAACATATCAACAAAAAAAAAGCACACTCAATATACAAGCGTGGAAAATATTCAAGGAGTACAGTAGGCATAAATGAAGGTGCTAATTGCCTTCCACCATCAATCATCCTTTTATTCTGATGCTACAGTGTTTATCTGTAGATTCCACAAATAGAGCAAACATTTCAAGGTTTGTTTAAAAATTTTGATTGAACACTGTTATAAAATTATCCATTGATAGATTCAGTAAATCAAGAAAGAACGTGAAACTTCCACTTGGAACATATGACACTAAGAATGTAATAGATTTATCGATGATACTTTCTGATGCTAAAGACTGATGCACAACGGTTGAATTAAACTAGTTGGGCGGAGTATATTACGAAGCAGAATTCCCCTTACAAATGGAGAATAAATGCTTCACGTGACTACCTTCTTTCAAGTCATGTCATAATAGTGAGTGACAGTGTGTTGGAACTGACACAAACTTACTGAAACATTTAAGCTAGTGACAAATTGTCACTACTGGAAAAAAGATGCCCAAGAACGTATTTTGCTTATGTTACTGTCTGCACACGCAGATAGTAGCATAATCGAAATTATGAAGTGTACTAATGAGTTGTATAAATAAAAACAAATGAAAAACAGTTTTACTGAGATTAAAATGTCCATCATAATATGCCACCTAGGACGAACGACAACATTGGATGCGTTTATAAATATTCAATTATGAAACTATTGGTGACTTTTATGAAAAACTTTTCTAAATGAAAGATATCCAGGCAGTTGTGATTTACGCGAGAGACAGTAGGATAGTTTTATTTTTATATGCCGAATTTCAGTTGAAAATATCATTTTCGTGGACAAAAAAACAAACGTTTTGTTATGAAGCACCTTTCTCTACATCGGCTTTTTGCTTTCTTTCTCAAACAAAAAAAATGTACTACGTGAAGTAGAATTTTAAATGTGTACATCGCACAGTTTGAAAAGTCATGAAATGTCAGACGGTCAATATTGGGCAGGTTCTTTTAACGAGTTTCTAGTTTTGACGCATGTAAGATGTTCAAGTATTCTGAGATTTTTTTTAATAGTTATCCTTTGTTTACGCTGTATACTTTTTGTGGCTCATTTTTTTTTTTACAGTAAATCATTCAAATGAAGCTAAACTTTAGAATCACGAACATTCATCTCACCCCTTTAAGAAGTAGTGAATCTGCTTCTTGAAGTGTAAATTAGTGTAAAGTGGTGGAAACTGTGGTAAAAATTCTAAAATCCGCAGTCTGCACACACAATTCAGAAAAATATAAAATTGTGTAAAAAAAGTAATGGTAAAGTGGGGTTACGAATATGCGTTTGCCACTGAAGTATCTATCGTTCCTTACATATATTTCGTATATGCATTTTGTAATCACTGAACGGTACCAGAAAATTCATTGGGGCTGTACTGGATGGATGCTTGGCAGCATCATCTACAATTTCCTTTCCTGGTATTCCGGTATGGCCCGGGATCCAGCAGAAGACAACCTTTTGCCGATGATCTATGAGACAAATCAACTCTGTTCTGATGAGCTTTAGTAAAGTAATAAAGCGGTCACTCAGTATATATAAATATATACTGAGTGACCGCTTTATTAGATACACATGCCCTTTTCTTGAAATGGAGCACTCTTTTAGTGACATCACTTGTTTGTACCATACGACACAAAGCAGATATGAATAGATGTTTATACGTACGCAGTTTTTAAGTGACTTTGAATGCGGCATGGTAGTCGGTGCTAGACACCCACCCACACCCCAGCGGTGTCCTTTGGTCAAAAATAGATTTGAAAGGGAAACGGAGGGTGGCGGAAAGATTACAGTCAGTCAAATAACACCTACTATAACAGCTGTAACAAAAGAGGCCCCGGTGGGTAGTACAGTTGGTATAATCATCGTCCTCCCCGCATCGGGTGGAAAAGACCTGAGTTAGAATCCTTTCAATGATACGAGGAATTCTATATCTTGTGAACAACGTGGCTGAGTTAATCGGTCTCAGGCGGGGATAGAATGGGTTTTTCTCTCGAGAACTCGGGATTTTTGTCCAGCAAATCGACCACAGAACACGCAATTTACAACATATTCTGTACGGCGCAATGTGGCCTAAGTTGCTACTATCAGAGAGACGATTCGGAACATTATACAGTTTGTGGTTACTCCCGTCCTTGCAGTTCAGGTTGTTGAGGTTGCCAAAGCAGCTTATGTGCCATTAAACCTCGATAACAACACTTCGGAACGCACAACTCATCGTATCTTGTTCATCGCACCTCTTACCTAACCTACATAAATCTGGCCTTTACAGAGTTTGTTTTTTTTTATTAATAACATTCACGCAGAGCTGCAGGAAACCTCCTGAGCCACATTACAAATAACACTATACGAACCTTGTTTCGACTACTGTCAGCAAAAAAAACAAAAAAAAAACAAAAAAAAAACAGGAGAAATGAATTGAGGAACACCAATGAGGGACAGTAGGGTATTTTGTAGAAACATTGCCTAGTGCGACGAATCCCTGTTCCTGCTATGCCATGCTGATGGGAGGATCAGAATACGGAGAAAATACCATGGATCTCTCCTGCCAAATGTCAACAGTGTAGATTGTGTTGGCGATGTAATGGTGCGAGAAATGTTTCCATGGTATGCAGTCCCCTTCACATTAGTAGAGAAACGTTTGAATGCCATAGGTTAAAATGTAAAGTGTGTTTGGGGTCTGATGGCGCCAGTGGTTCCTCCATCTCCGCGTAGTCTGCATTGTCGTGTGTTACATAGGCTGCAAAGGCCAGAGATTTAAAAGTGTATGGATATTGTTAAGTGTAGTGTCCTCTACCGTTGTTCATCTGGCCATTTAGCCTTTGGACCCCTATTGGGGCCCACCGTTGCCCACACTTGGCCCCGTGGAGGGAGACCAGGTAGACCAGTATTTTAAGTAAGTACTCTGGCAGGTCCTGCCACCTCGTTTCATGAGATTTCAGTGGCAAGGATCTGAAAAAAAAAAAAAAAAAACGCGGTAGGATTAAGCGTTGAAAAGGTTAGAGGCCAAGAAGAATACTTGTACAATGAAATTTGAAAGCTTTAAATTTAGGCTGTGTGGGGCTTACACTGTGAAAGTGGGCAGAATAGATGATAGTGTATAGTGTGTTCATATCTAACGGCACCAGGGGTTTTCCCCCATCTCTGCGTTGCTTTCATTGTGGGTGTAACAGTTCACTGTAGCCAGAGATTTAAAAGTGTATGGATTAGTGTTGTGTATCGTTGTTCTTCTGGCCATTTAGCCGCTAAACCCCTGCTGGGGCCCAACGTTGTCCACACTATGCCTCGTGGAGGCAGACCAGATACACTAGTATTGAAATATTTACTCTGGCATGTCCTGCCACCTAATTTCCTGAGATTTCAGTGGTTACGACCTAAAAAAAAAAAAAAAAAAGCTGATACTGAGGCACGGCTGGTGGGATGCTCACGGTCAGTTGTGGTTAGTAACTACCGAAAGTGGTCCTAGGAGAAAAAGCCCACGAACCACCGGCGAGGTGTTGGACGACCAAAGCACATCGATGCTCAAGGTGTGCGAAGGCTCTCCCGGATAGTACGTGGCAACAGAAGGGCGACTGTGGCGCAAATCGCCGGTAATTAGAATACTGGTGACGGGAATGATGTGTCATAACACACAGTACATCGAACCCTGCTGAAAATGGGACTGCGTAGCCGCAGACCGTTCTGAGTCCCCATGCTAACCACAGTTCACCGGCGACAGCGCCTACAATGGCACGCGAGCATCGAAACTTGATCTTGAGTGATTGACAGAAGGTCGACTGGTCCGACGAATCACATTTCCTGTTGCACCATGTGGACGACCGGGTACGTGTACGTCGTTTACCTGGAGAAGTGATGGCGCCTTGTTACACTGTGGGACGAAAATAAGCTGGCGGCAGCAATGTCATGCTTTGGGTGATGGGATATCCTGGGTCCATTCATCCATGTGCCAACCACTCTGACGTCTACCACGTGTTAGACAGTTGGTTACTTCGCAGTTTTGATAAGACACACGGAATAACATATGCCGACGATTTGACTCTCATCTTTGCAAAAAAATCTCGCTCGCATCTCGAATCTCTCGCCAACATGGTCCTATCTGATCTTCCTTGGACAGCTACTAATAAACTGAGTGATCTCCTTCAAAGATCAAGATGATCACTTTCAGGGGAAAGTTTGATTATGGTAGACCTCCGGTCATTCAAATTAATGGTAGTTCCATCCCAATGGTTCCACAGCTCAGATATCTCGGAGTTATTGTGGATGACCGATTAAATTCTGTGGCCCACGTCAACTGTATTAACTTCAAAGATCAAAAAGTATACTAACGCTCTAATCAGAATCACCAAGACTCAATGGGGATTAAATAGGAAAACCCTTTCCCTATATTACAAGGCTTTTTTTTGTCCCAGTGACCACGTACGCCTCTGGAGTGTGGTTTCACAGGGCAACAAACATCAAATTTAAAGCTAAACTAATCACACTTCAAAGATCTATGCTCCTTTCTATGCTTCGCGCTTGCTCGAAGTATCCTCTGCTGCCAGTGCAGGTGTTGAGAGGTGTGCTTCCAATGGACCTTCACCTCGTGTACAAAAGGTCTCTGCTACCGAATAAAACATAGAATACCCACTTAAATTCTTGGCATAACTTGTAATTTAGATGTAGATGTCAAGCAAGAAAAACTCAGAATATAAAAAAAATTGATAAACATTTGGCAAACCAGATGGGATACCAACCAAACTGGGCATGTGACACAAAACTTTATATCAGATAGTACCTTTGCCACGGGAAGAGATGTTAAGAAATGGTTCAGCCCTAGTCTGCACTCTTCATGCGTGATCACGGATCCCTAAATTCAAAATTATTTCAATTCGGCCTTGTCAACTCACAGCTTTGCTCCTGCGGGTCCGAGGAAACTTGGGCTCATGTGATTTATCATTGCTCCAACTACAATGACCGAAGATCAACAATAAAATCTTATCATAATAATTTTGCTGAGGGAAATGAAGCTATTTTCTTGGAAAATGAAGAGTCCTTTCAGACATTCAAAAGATTTGCAGTAGAAGTATGCATAAAAAGAAAAGAGATGTTGGCTGCTGCATCTCCTGCTGCTTCTTCAACTGTCGGACTGCTGGCAAATACACCTACGCCATCTACACCAAATTCTTGAACTTACAACCGCTACCTTAGGTGAATATTAACTGTACAAATGTACTTTTTGCATTTATCTATAAATATATCCTAAAGTTCAAACAATAGAGAAAAGGAGAGAAAAAAAAAAAAACTTATGCCGATACTTGATTACGCTCTTGGACTCTATTAAAACGATTACTTACGTATTCTGCGCAGCTATCACGGTTATCAAAATTATAAAATAGACCTACATACCTGACAGGACGTATCTAGGTGGGATATCTTGCTAGATAATTATTTTTCCCGGAAGAACTGATTTCAAATCAAAATGACTTTTCGATAGGACTCACCTGACTGGACTACCTGATTGGACTTTACTGGCTGCAGTTACCTGACAATACGAACTTGCCTTCTCCTTCCATGGATCGGAGTTTTTATTTGTGTTTCTTCACAGCTCCTAAAGGGGCAGAAATTGTTTTCTTATATACACCTTTATTATTACTTGACGAATTTATCTATCTAATTCTGTTTCCTGTCCTATTCATATTTTAATTTACTTTTTATACATATTTATTACTTTCTTTTTTTTTTTTTTTTTGCTGGCACCCAAGGACTTCATTACTGTCTTTGGGTGCGGGATTTTCTTTTTTCCTGACTTCGCTCGAGACGGGATTTTGCTAGTGGCTGTGCTTGGGCTCCCTATACACGGGATTGTAGCATCCACTAGTCTTGCACTTTGCCAGTGGACTTTGGATGTTTTTATTTCGTTATTTTAATTATTTTTTGTTTATTTACTTATTTATTATTTATTTTATTACTTTCCTTTTTCTCTTTGAATGATCCCAAACTCGTTTTGGGCATTCAGTACGAGCTACTCGATCTCCGCCACAGTGCGTACATAGTTGTGGCCCACCTCCGCGTGGTGTATACGGACATTGGGCAGGCTTTCCAGGTGATCGCCTGTCTGGTGACAGAGGCCAGAAACAACACAACAATACACACACACTGCACAAACATAAAAATTACACACATTTCTGGCCTTACAGAGCTCTGTAATCATCACAGCGTACAAAGACGGAATTGAACTGACGTTCAGGTGCCGTCGCACATAAGATACTGTACATGTCTACCTAAACATCATTGCTGACCAGGTACATCCTTTCGTGGCAACGGTCTTCCTCTCTGGCGGTGCCGTCTTTCAGCAGGACAATGTGCCATGCCACACCGCCCACATTGTTCGAGACTGGTTTGTGGAACATGAGGAATTCTTCCAGGTATTGCCCTGGCCTCCAAATTCTGCAGACATCAATCCCATCGAGAATCTGGAGTTTGTGTTGGAACAGCAACTCCGATCTGCGGCGTCTCAACCACGGACCTTACGGGAGTTAAAGGATCTGTTGGTTATGTGTTGGTACCAGATACCACAAGACGCATTTAGAAAGCTTGTAGCGTCCATGCCTCGTCGGGTACGAGCTGTTTTGGCTGCATGTGGAGGACCAACATCATATTAGGTGTGTGGTCGTAATATTTTGGCTCATATATTTATGATTTATGACATTTTGGTGTATATATTTAAGACGTAGAAACAGAAAACACTAAATGTGTGCAACCCAAGTTCGTATGCAAATTTGTCTCAACATGTGCTACATGTTGAGTGTCCCCTTACTGTAAGGGGGCATGTTGGATGTCTCCTCTCTGTAATGTTATAAATATTTAATATGCAAATTTTTTAAATTTTTTTAAATTGTCCGTACATTTTAAAGGTTTTCTTTAGAAAATTACCAATGCTTGTAGCAACAACTTGTGGTTTTTTTTTTTTTTTTTTTTTTCTTCTTAATTCTAATTTTAACCCATCTGATTCTTGAAACGCCGGCAACTAGCGAGATGGTGGAAAATGTGAAAGTACCAGTAACTGATATGTTTTTCTCGTAATTCCATTAAAAGTGAAATATGAGAAGTTTGGTAGTTCATCAGCCGGAAGAGAAACTGAAGTGGTAATGGACGCGGAGTATTTTTATGATTTTGGTAGTTGTTGGCGCATCGGCTTCTGTGGCCATATCGCACCTCCCAAGGTTTTTGCAGTACTTTGATCCAAGCCCGAGGCGAGAATCGAACCCGCGACCTTTGGGTTGCCGGGCAGGTACTTTACCCACTCGGCTAGCCCGGTCGGCAGTATTTTTATCTGCGCTGCCTTTTCAACAAGTTGAACGTAGTGTAAACCCAGTTTCAATAACTGCTGCTCGATGAACTGAAGTTCCTGAAGTTTAGTTACAACTTTTGTTGGAAAATAGTGCCGTATCCTGCAATTTTTTGAACGTCTCACGACTTCTCCTACTCCAATGTACTGGAACGTTTTTGTTTTTTCCTTGTCCTTTCCAAACTTTTTTTTTTAAACATTTTATGTGACAAAATAATTTGTATTGTAAAAGTGCAGCCATGATTTTGAAAGACGAAACAAACCGAGAAGAGTAATTTAATTGCAAATGATTCTCGTACACACGTTTTTCGGTTGTTCAGGGAGAATAATGCAGAACAAAAGCAGATATGAAGAAAGGATACTAGCAACGTAAAATTAAACAAGAAAAATGCGCGTTGTTGCTTTAATGGGTCTGTCTTGCTTTAGATTTAAAATTGCTCTTTCGATTTTAAGATTTCCGACTTGAATGTTTTCCAATTCTCATTGCTCGATGAGACTTGGAACGCTCATTGAGAAAGCTGTTTTTTTTTTTATGTTTAGTCTAAAAGCGTCATCAGTGTACTCGTAAAATTACTTAAACCAATTCTATTTTCAAAAACAAAAAAAAAAATATTAATATTATGTGCCTGAAAGTAGTTTATAACAAAGCACAGCACATGAGTATATCAGAAATCTCCTGTGTTTTACTTCCAGTGTACTTTATTGTATCGAACAAATTTGGTATGAACAGAGGGTATAGCAGCGGGTTTTCTATATAACCGTATAATTTATTGTGGCGCATATTATAGTGTGCAAATTTTCTCTACCATGATAACCACTGTGCAGATAACTCTGGTTATAATAGTAGTAGTAGTAGTAGTAGTGGCATGTGATGCAAGAAAGCAAATGTATGAGCTTATGCAGCATCAGCCAAAAAAAAAAAAAAAAAAATCACGCCATTCCCTCCAAATGCCTGTCCAGTTCCTCCTTAAATTTATTCAAGCTATCAACTTCCACAACGACAGATGGAAGTTTGTTCCAGCAATTAACCACCTGCTGGCTAAAGGCAAATTTCCGCACATCTATTCTACATCTGTCTTTTCTTAATTTGAATTTATGCCCCCTTAGGTTCGTAATCTGAACAAGTGGAAGGATCCCATCAGAATTCAGCGTGCTCAACCCATTCAAGGCCTTATATACCTCAATCAGATCACCGCGCAGGTGCCTAGTCTCCAGCCACTGCAATTTGCAGAACTTAAGCCTCTCTTGGTAAGAGGAACCCTTCATTCCCCTCACCAATCTTGGTGCCCTTCTCTGTACCCGCTCAAATAAATCTACATCCTTCCTAAAATGAGGTCTCCAGACCTGTACGCAGTACTCAAGGCGTGGCCTGACCATTGCCTTTACAGAGGGATAATCACCTCCTTTTCCCTGCTAGCAAAATTCCTATATATCATTGACAAAACCCCATGACCTGCCCTGGCAGCCTGTCTGCATTGATCAGAGAACTTCATATCTGACTGCACAATTACTCCCAGGTCTTTTTCATTTTCTACCACCTTAAGTGTAGTACCACACAGTTGGTACGTTTCTCTGGGGTTACTTCTACCCATATTCAGTACTTTGCATTTGTCAAGGTTAAACTTCAGTTGCCACTTCTTAGCCCATCTGCCCAAATTATCTAGATCCTGTTGCAGTAGCAGACTGCCATTACTGTTATTAACAACCCTGCCAACCTTTGTATCATCTGCAAACTTCGACATTAAGCCTGATATACCTTCATCAATATCAATGATAAATATACAAAACAACAGTGGACCTAACACCGAACCCTGTGGGACTCCACTAATAACATTAGTCCAAGAAGAGCAGCACCCATTGATTACCACCCTCTGTCTTCTCGCACTTAACCATCCTTTTATCCATTGTAGCAACTTACCCTTAATACCATTCTGCTCCAATTTGTACAATAGTCTTCCATGCGCAACAGTGTCAAAAGCTTTCCTGAAATCCAAATATATGATATCAAAATTGTTTTTTGCATCCAGTTCCTTTGTAACCACATCATAATATCCTATCAAATTTGTCAGACAAGACTTTCCCTTAACAAACCCATGCTGTGTCTGAATTATTGCTGCAGTCTTGTCTAGATGATCCTGCAATGCATCTTTAACCAGCGACTCCATTATTTTACCCGGAACAGAAGTTAAACTAACTGGTCTGTAATTACTCGTGTCACCCTTCGATCCCCCTTTGTGAATTGGGGATACATTTGCAAATCCCCACTCCGTGGGAACCTCCCCTGAGTTCAAGGATGCTCTCATAATTATGGCTAAGGGTTTGCTTAGTTGCCTTGCCGCCTCCTTTAATATAACTGGATAGATCCCATCCACCCCAGGTGCTTTTCTTACGTTTAACTTCAACAATTTCTCTTCCACTTTGCTCTCAGTTATTAGAAGATCATTAAGCACCCTGCTACAATTTGATAACCTTCTGCCATTTTCAAACCTTAATAATTCCTCACGTGTGAATGTAGATGCAAAATACTCATTCAGTTTGTTTGCTATCTGAGCAGGATCATCAACAGTCGAACCATCGATGTCAAGTGGACCAATCAGATTCATCCCCTTCCTTTTAGAGTTTATATAAGTAAAGAAATCCCTGCTGTTTTTCTTAGCATCTTTTGCCAAGGATTTCTCGTAATCTGCCTTCGCCTGCCGAACCTCCTTTGTGGACCTGATTACAGATTAACTTATATCTGCCATAGGCTTCTGAGTCGCTTGATAATTTATATGCATCCCATGCATTTTTCTTCTCTGTTACGAGTCTCATTAGTTCATTTGACAACCATTTAGGCCTAAACCTTGAACAATATTTCTTAATAGGTATGAAACTTTTAGTAGCTTCCACGATTAATTCCTTGAATGCTTCCCACTTAGAATTTGCTGTTGTTAACATCGTCAGTTGATCCCACTGTACAGAATTTAAAAACTGTCGGAGACCACTGTACTCGCCTTTACGGAAGCAAAAACCCTTTCCTTTACCCCTGATGGTAATTAAATCTTTAAGTAAATCCCACGTCAGTACACTGTGATCACTGCCACCTAGTGGTTCTTTTATCTGCAAATTCCTAATACATGAATGATCACTGCTGATAACCAGATCAAGAATATTACCCTCTCTGGTTGTCTCTCGAACATGCTGCTGCAGAAAACAATCATCCAATAAATCCACAAAAGTCTGACTAGTGTGTGAGTGCCCAACCCACAAGTTCCAGTCAATATCTGGGAAGTTAAAATCCCCCATAATAAGACATTCCGATTTACTAGCCCACTCTATTTCTCTGTACAATTGTTCATTGTACTCATTCGAGTCATTAGACCTATAACACACTCCTACTCTAATTTTTGCTTTCGCAGTGCTTATGTCACACGAAACTGACTCAACAGTGCACTGTTCATCTATATCAACTGGATGCATTTCTTTTGATTTTATATTTTTCTTTATTAACAGCATAACAACTCCTCCCTTCCTATCCTGTCTATCCTTTCTGTACACATTGTACTCCCCAAATTCCAGTTCGGCATTCCTTATATCTGTGTGACACCACGTCTCTGATATCCCAACAATATCCGCCTTTGATGTCTTGACCAACACTTTAAATTCATCAAATTTATTTACTATACTTCTAGCATTGGTATACATGCAAGTATACATGCACCTAGTCCTATTCCCAGCCACTCTAACACATCCCATATACCCACCTGTTTCACGATGACTGACATCCGTCCCTGAAACCCCTAACACCCCTCGCTCCAGGTCGCTACTTATTCTAATAGAAGTTGTGCAAGAATCACCTTCACCTCTGCCTACGGCTACTGTTAAACTATTAGTCCTTGTATCCCCCCAAGCTATCAGTTTTCCGACCCACCTAACACTGCCTCGATAGCATCAGCAAATATTCTTGCACCCTTTTTATTTAAGTGTATCCCGTCCCTGTAGAAGCAATCTCTCCTGTTAACAAGTACAGTCCAGGCTGAAAAAAATTCGACCCCTTGAGCCTTGCACAATCTTTCCAGGGCCGAATTGATCGACAAAGCTATCATCATATACTCCCTCCTATCGTGTCTGGGCAGAATTGCAGACACTTTCAAATTCAACCCTACTTCACGGCTTTTTTTCAACAGTGACCTGTACTTGTTAAGTAATTCCGTCGGTCTCCTACTCTTAATATCATTAGTGCCAACGTGTACAACTATATCACCTTTTGTGCCCTTAAAAGATGATATCTGCTCTACAACGTCATCAACCTTTGCCCCTGGCAGACATACCCTGGTCCTGTTTCACCTATCCTTTTTACACAATATATTTCCCGTTTCCCTGACAACAGAGTCACCAACAACTACTAGTTCCTTTGGGACCAGCGCAATCTGCCTTGGGGGTTGCCGCTGTGTTGCGTGATGACCAAGTGCAAGCTCTGGCGTTGATGTGGGCAGCTGAGAGCCTGATGGGCCCCTCAATTTAGATCTTTCGAGGGCTTCCACCCTGTCCTTCAAACTCTCATATAGGCCCATAACAACGCTGAGTTGTCGCCTGATTTCCTTACACTCCTTACATCGCGCACACACAAAGACATCCCCCATGGCAATATCATGTTCCGTTCCAGATAGTTCGGCAAACATTTCACAAGTTGCACATTTTTTTAGGCTGTGATGCGTTGGAGAATCGCCCCCCGCAGTTCTTCCCCGAGTCACAGCACTTCTGCCACTTTGTGCCCGTTGCTTTGCTGCTCTAGTTTGGGGCATGATATTTTAAATTAATAAGATCAATAAATTAAATTAAATTAAATGTCAATACTACGCTATCTAATAGAAACAGTGAAGCGTATTACTGTTTCTATAATTATACGTTAGAGCTACCTAGCTACCTCAATTAAAAATTTAAATTCCCTATCACTATATACAAAAAACAATGCCTGCAAGGTTCGAACGGACTAACGGTTTTATAAAGTATTACGTATATCTACAAAAACTGTTTACATAAATTAAAATAAAAATAACCAGCGTAATTAGAACTATAAGACTACGTATTAAGTACAATATAAAATAACAATTATGTAAATAAAAAGCAAAACCTTATCGTTTTTTTCGGAGCCTGTAACTTGCAGCTGTATTTTCTAAAGAGAGTCAGCGCCCTCTCATAATGACTCATCCCACAGTAGATAGAGCAGACCTGAGTTCGAATCCCATCAATGGCGCGAGGAATTTTTATGGGCTTTTTTCACAACAGTAATGAATTAGTTGGTCAAAGGACAGATTTCTATATTGTTTTTTTCCTCCCCGAAACTTCGATTTTTTAGTACAACAAACCAACCAATATACTGATGCCTGGGCATTATTAGTTGTTTGGGCATTATTAGTCAATTATTAGTCCTTAGAGCGTTATTTCTGGTGAAGTTGCATAGCTTCAATACACATTTCCAGAGGTAACCACCCTCAACGCACTGTCGAATATAGACCGGGATCTGTGGTCGATTGGCATGTCTACCTGATTTGGGACTCTTTCTATATGCAAAGTGTGAATGTATCAGTATCGGCCCTTGCCTGATGATTTTATTGTACTTATATTTTGTATATTTCTAATTTTGTTTTATATTTTTGCTTTCATTTATTATTTTTATTTTCATTATTTTGTTAAATTAATTTACTGGCCCCTTTTTTACTATATAACGTTGAATAGCCTGTAGGGGTAGGGTATATAGTTTACCTTTGTTTTTTGTTCATCTGTATACATAATCTCTTCTAAGATTTCATCTGTATACGGAATCATTAATGTATCTGATTTGAGTTAACAGAGATTATTATTATACCTCAAGGAACTTCAGAAAGTTGCAATCTTGAACATCTGTAGAACAGTCAGAGAATTCCTCGACCAACAGTAATAACAGCCGCACACAACAACCCTATGCACCTGGTACCAGTGCCCGTCACGGGGTAGACCCCAATCAGGGAGATTAATATAGAAAATGGGGATTTTAGCACAATGTACAGTTTTACGAACGCAAAAAAAACTCACTTCTCCCTAAAAACATCCCCCTCTTCCCTTAAAAACGTTTATTTTCCTAAACCAAATGCCAAAAATCGAAAAATTAAAATTATTTATATATTTTAAGAAAATAACGTTGATTAAGGCAAAAAGTGACTAAAAAGTATCCCCTTTTAATAAATTTATTTATTTTTCTTATTTTCTGCTTCCGTTATATGAGCTTTATTTTTTTCCCACTTTTCCATGCTTTTATAAACTAGTTTCATTTTTATTTTGCTGTAATCTTCAGTATTTTTATACGTTATTTCGCGGTTGACTGTATCTCATAAAAATACTTTAAATTCATTTATGTGCACATTTACTTGATCTCCTTATTTTGCTTTTATTATTTCAAATATTTTAATTGCATAACGTACATTTAGATCTAAGTGTTGTAATTTTTGAATGGAATAGATTTTTTCAAATAAATTTTAAATTATTTGAAAAAAAAAATGTAGAAGATCCTGAGCATGATATGGATTCAACCACTGAAAAATATGTAGATGAGAACCTTGCTCATATTACAGAAATAATGCAGAATGAAAAACTCAGTTTGCAAAATGACTTAGTTAATCTTAAAGAAGGTAATCAAAAATTAAGTAGTGAACTAAAAAGCTACAAATCAACTAAAAATAAAAACATTTACAGTATAAATTCGAGTATTGATCCATATATCAGAGAAGACAGTGAGAAATTAAAATTGCTAAATAATTACATAAAAAAGTGATAAATAATCTCTTACAAAAGAAATCGATAAGCTTTATGTCATCGATGAAATAAAATTTAGGCTCATTGAGCGCACTATTCTTTAATTCTCCCATTCACTTATCGTTTAATTAGCACTGATAAAGCATGTCTGGCATTTGGGAACAATAATTCCAGAAAAATACACTGATTGATTGGTCTCATGGTAGTGGAGAGTTAAAACGAGACCTGGGATAATTGTACCCTCCGTTATGAAGTTCTCTGAGAAGTGTAGGTGGGCAGCCAGGACAGCTCATGGGTTTTGTCAGTGGTATGCAAGAATTTTGCCAGCAGAGACGATAAGTGATTATCCCATTTTACAAGTCAGTGGTTCGGCCGCATCTTGTGTATTGCATGTCGATCTTTCAGTGGCAATGATGTGAATCTGTTTAACAAGTGCAGAGAAGAGCAGCAAGATTAGGGGTCACAAAAAGGTAATCTTACCACGAAAGGCTTCATTTCTGCAAATTGCACTCTCTGGGAAGTAGGCACCAGCGAGAAGACCTGATTGAAGCGTTTGTTTTAAAATGAATTTAAGAAATCTAAATATCGATAGCATTGTTATTCTTTCCCAGTTGACGTAATAGGGGGACATAAATTGAAATAGGATGGCCGATGTGGGCCTATTTGCTTTTAGTCAGAGTACAATAATTGTTAAAGGGGATGTAGAGATGACATACGTATCCCCCGCGATGCTATACAAGCTTGCTTCCTTGCATTTAATATAAGTAGCGTACACTACTAATGCCAAATGTTAATGTGCTACATAAATAATACTGTAATAACAACAGCAGCAGAAAAAATCTCAATTATCCACTTATTCGTTATGTAATATGTAGACAACTTCTGGGTTAATCTTATTTGAGAAATCGATATATTTAAAACGACTTTTATCTTTTCATTCAAATTTTGCAAGTTCTGTAGAAAATAACGCAAGGCATTAAAACTTTTGTGTATTATTATTCGCAAAAGATTTTGTGTTTAAAGAATGCGCAAATTTCGATTGGAAATTAGAGTATGTGAATGAGTTCATCAGCCTTAAAAAATGGTGCTTCTGTATTCTATGTAATGAGGCGTGTGATTCTCATTTGTAGCAAAATGGGCATAACAGACGCCTGATGCCAAGAACAAGAGACTGTTAATTGACGCTAGAGATATCAATTCCCACTATAGCGTAAATTTAAGTCGACACAAACTCATTGAGTTTCTTGGAGGAGGCAGGGCAGACCACCCTCCTGCTTAAAGCATCCTAAGCGTGTTATATTGGGTTGAAAACTGAAGGTTTGTCATTTGCACAAAGGAGAATTCCATGTGTATGTTGACTGACTTTGAGGAGGAAGTTAACGGGGTTTCAGAATGTCAACCGAAGAAAAGTATTGTCTTGCCTAAATCAGGAGAACGAGGCTCTCTGACCGAATTATAAGCTACAAAGGTGTAGCACTAATTCATTTGCATCGAAGCGTAACTATTTTTCTCAGGAATGCATTTGGTAATAGTCTGATTGTTAGCCCCCGTCTGATTGTTAGCCCCCGTATTTTATATTAAATTTTATCCACAAATTTCTAGTTCAAATCGCCGCAACCTTTGGTTGCGGAACTTCTTAAATGGCCGTTTTTACAAAATCCGATTGTTTCTAATAAAATAAATTCAATGAATTTATTAGAATTGCTCTTCTACACGTGTATAAAAAGTTCAGGTTTTATTCCGTTTGTAAGAAAGTTTGAGCTTTTAACACTGTGGCTAAGTTTTTGGTCACTTGAGATTTTTTCATCCACTAAACTGACCACACTTTGCACGCAGTTTACAGACATTATGTAATGCTACTTGCACGTGAATTGAATTACTTGAGGTTTATTTCGAAACATTCAGTCTAAACCAATCCACCTCAGCAGCCCTTTATGCCCTTTATATTTTTGTGAAGAAACATCATGCATGAAAGATGGCTCTAGAAGTTCAGTTGCTATCGAAATGACATAGATTCCACATCAGTGAGCAGAAAGGCCTTCGAGAGGCTTCAAATTAAAAAGATACTGGTCCTTTTGGCTGCCTTTACCTATAACTACTATATTACCATCACGTGTAAACACCTGAAACCGCCATATGTAAATTGGTTCATGTAATATTGGTATAATCGGATTGTTTTAAGTGTTGACGCTCTCCCGCATTCAAGGAGAATGTACACATGCGAACCTTATTCCAGGCATTCACTCAAGTGTTCATCTTCGGTGTTAGTGTGCTGTTGACTAGTCTTCGTGATAACCAGCAGGAAATTCTGTTTCATTACAGGGTGGTGTGCTTGCGTTGTTAATATGCCTGTTGCATCTAACTATCGTTTAATTGAGTGCAACGTATTAACATATTGGCCATATTAACCACGGTTATCATATTCAGAACTGTTAGCCAGAAATGTCCTGCTTTAGAGAAACCCAACCAATGAAAGCTTTATCTGTGTTTAGACTAACCCTTCAAACATTTGGGCACCAGTGCGTAGACCATGGACAAGTAATTATTTTTAAGCAACGGGCAGAGTGAGTAAAATTCAAAATGGCTGCAGGCCGGAGAATATTTATTATCTTTTAAAATGTCATAATATAATTCTCTAGATGCTGGAGAAGACAAGAATGTGAACAGCGAAGGTCGAAATTTAAAGTTTTTTTTTTACTTCTGAAAAAAAATAAGAGAGGAAAAATTCCGATAAAATATGACCTTTAAGATATGAAGAAAATTCGAACTACATTTTCGTACATAATGCCCATTTTTAACGTTTGAAGGGCCTTTTATTGATAATTCCTGAGAATACCTTCACGAGGCGTTGCAGATCCTGCGAACGCAACTTGCCCATCCCAGGTAGAAATTATGAGGCAGAAAATTAAAGAGTAAATGAGCATACAGAAGTTGGTAAGTAAATGATATTAAAACATAGTTAATACAAATGAGGGTAGATTAGTTTCACGCACTGAAAAGCAGAGCATAAGTGGAAGTAAAGAGTAAATGTAGTGAACTGAAGGAAAGCAATTCACTACATTTACTCTCCTACGTTGTGTTACCTCGTCCTAAGTTATGTGTAGCGAAAGAGCATGGTTATTATTGCGGGAATGGAAGTAATTAAGGTACCTGAAATTAGGATGATAACGAAGAATAATTGCATTTACAAAAGTAAGTGAAGCCATTTTCAACCTATCTGTATTTGAGGAAGCAGGATAGGTGAAGGAACAACAGATACAGACAGGTTGAGAATGGCTCCACTTAAAGTGGAAATCGTATAGGCTCATGTACGGTATATCTGTGCAGTCTTCTTTTATGCCTAATGTCTTTTTGACTACTCTTTTTATTGATTGGTCTTTGCCTTTATTCTGGAGCTTTAGCTAAGATTGTTTAGGCTGTTGAAAATATTGCTATATTTAATTCTACCTAGTCTTTATGTAACTAAGAAGCATATAAGGGTTTAATAGTAATAATAAAGCTGTTTAAGAAAATTGTTGGGAAAGCTGGTTAGCAGTCAATGAATTTCAAATGTTTCTGTTCGAGTTCAAATGGTTCTGTTTCTATTTAACCATAAAATTAATAAAAAAAATATAAAGAATGATAATAATTATTATTTAGGAAAAATAATGGATATATAAATTATAATGAAAGTAATAAAATTAAATTTTAAAACTTCCAACCTTTCATCAAAAGGAATACAAAATTCATCACTCATCCTCATCCTTTAATAAAATTCAGTAAGTTTGCGGGTGGGAGTAAACACGAATATAAATCCATGGAAACTGCCAAGAACTTTCACTGTTTATTAAATGATGAATCCAGTATGTTGGTTTTATTTTTAGGATTGTAAAGTTTTTATTTTAAAAATTCTTCCCTCCTTTTCCTTATTTTTTTTAGCGCATAACTATTTCCGTCCTTTACTGAATTTATTTGCCTGAAAGAGCTATTTTGGCTTTAAAAATTTCATCAAATCTTTTAATATGCTGTCCTGTTTACCTTAAACTTGAAAGAGTATTAGTATTATCAGTATCTTATCGGAAAGATAGATTGATGCAGCTAATTCTAACTTAGCTTATTTATTTTTAAAGAACGAGAGTGGGTGTTTCAAAACTATTAAAGATAATCGTTACATTCTCCAAGTCTTTTTTTGTTTTAACGTTTTAAAAACATTTTAACACATACGCAGTGTATGATCATGGCGAAAGAACTCCAGCTTCCTTAAATAAACTTTGAGCTAAGGTAGCCTTTAGCTCGAAGTTAATTTACTGAAGTCATGCAATCAATCAACCGGGAATTCGTGAAAGACTATGTAATTAATGACCACAGCGTATTGCTAACAGTGTACAATCTAATCAATGTTTTAAATCCTCCCCCATTAACGATGTTTCAACTTAAGTGCTAAAGCATCAGTTACCCAAAACCAGACCATCGAAATTAATCTTATTTCCTCGAAAAAATAGGTGGTGGAATTCTGCACGTTATGAAGCGGTCAAAATATATTGTTATTTGAATTTTATTCAAATAACAATAACGCGCTGATACGTCTAGAAAAGTGCTTGGATATTGGAGTACTGATCTTGGTGGCTAACTTAAGGATCAAATCACCAAATTAGTCAAAATTTGGTGTTGAGCTGATTAATGATAAGATCATTTTCATTCATGCTGCTAAAATCTTCTCAAGGGAGGCCTCAGAGACAGAATTTTAAATTGCCCCCTCTTTATGCAGTTTTCCTGCCTGTTGCTATCACTCTTGTATTTTAATGCCGGCGGTTTCACTAACAAGCTTGACAAATTATTTCACTACATTATCTCATATTCAAATAATAATTGAAAACAGACATTTATTCCATTATCTGTCTCTGATTCTTGTTAGTACTTTGATACCAAAGTCACATCCTCCCCAATCCCCGAATTTCTCACTTCCCAGACTCACTAACCTCTCTGTAGTCCCTTCTCACGTAGACGACCTTGCTTTTCTGAAAAAAAGGAGTCTACCATCTTTGGAATTTTTTTTTCAGTAGAAAGACACATTATCTAATTTGTGGAATTAAGAAAAGTCTTTTTTCAGCATAATTTTGACCTTAGCTGGAATAAATCGATATATAGTGCTTTCGCTCTACTCTAGTGATTTAATCCATTCATCTGAACTGCTATGGATAAAGCGACGGTTGAGTGGAGAAAGTAGAGTGATTACCAAGGGACTCTGCTATTCGTGGACTGATGTTGTTATTGGAGTCCCCCAGTGATGAACCCATTGTTTTTCTATATTTTTTAATGATATCGATGAAGGCATAGCAGGCTTAATGTTTAAGCTTATAAATGATCAAACATTGGCAGGGTCGTTAATGGCAGCAGTCAAGGTATGATACTGTACCAAGACCTATAAAAATTAGGCAGATGAGTTGAGAAATGGCAATTGAAGTTTAACATTTGATAAATGCAAGGTACTGCATATGGGTGTAGTAATATTCGAAAAGTGACGTATCAGCTGTGCGGTACTACGTTCAGAGTGGTAGAAAATGAAAAAGACCTAGGGATAATTATGCAGTCAGATGTGAAGATCTGATCTGAGCAGTACAGAGAGGCTTCCACAACAGCTCATGGGGTTTTGTCGATGATACAAAGGAATTTTGCTAGCAGTGATAGGGAGGTGATTATTCCTTTGTACAAGGTAATGGTTAGGCCGCATCTTGAGTACTGCATACCGGTCTGGAACCTTGTTTTAGGAAGGATGTATATCTACTGAAATGGGTGCAAGGAAAGGAAACGAGATTGGTGAGGAGAACAAAATGGTGGTCTTACGAAGAAAGGCTTCATTCTGCAAATTGCAAATGCTGGAGAGTAGGCACCTGTGAAGGGATCTAATTGAGGTGTTTAGGGCTTTGAATGGATTGAGTACGCTCAAAATGCTGGTGAAATTCTTCCTCTTGTTCAGACTGTAGGAGCTATAAATTAAAATTGAGAAAGGTTGGCTGCAAGATAGGATGTGCGGAAGTATACCTTCAGGTAGGTAGTTTATTGTTGGAAAAAACTTCCATCTGTTGTTGTGAATTTCCATAATAGTTTAAGTAAATTCAAGGACGATCTAGTCAAAAGTGTTTGTGAGGATGGGCAGATGATGTGGGAGTTTTTTTTTTTTTTTTTCTGACGTTGAATAAGCTTGCTTTCTTGCATAATTTGCCACTAAGTATAAATTATTTCAGAATTGTTATATCCTAGATGTAGAAATTTTCATTTGGAAGCATTCAAATTTAACTGCTGTTTCTCCGACCATCCACAATACCTATTCTTCTGAAATTCAGTAACTTCTCAATTTGTGAGCATAATAACCTTCGTTTAGATCTCTGATTAAATGTGATTTTCCTTTTCTTAAATGTTTGACTTTTTAAATAATCCATGAAATTAAGTTAATTTGGTATTCTGTTTTCTCATATTTAGCTGTTTTCTGGTTTCATTATTTTCTAGATTGAGTTAGTAATTATTTAAAAAACAGGTGTGGTAACAAGCGATCAAATTGTCTTAATACAAAAAAAAAAAAAAAAAGGAAAGGAAACAAATTAGAAAAGACAAAAGACGGTTGTTATTTTTTATATTACTGGGTGTTATGTTTAACGGTTACATTTATCTGTGATTTGAATGCTTGGCGAAAGGGATCTGAATGTTTCTTTCTTTGTATTTTCTTTCTTTGTATTACGAATCTTATCCATAAACCGATATGCTCTTCACCATGAGCTATTTTTTTCACTGTTAAAGTGTTCTTCTCACAAAGTATTTCCTAATATTTCCAATGTCCTAACCATAGAAATGATTTAAAAATCAATGTAAGTTATTAAATATCAGATAAAAACGTGTACTTTGCTTTTAACTGAAATTTGCCTCGGCCTATGTATGTCCAAATCGCATTTAATAAAATAACGTATTATTATGGAAGTCTATGAATATCTGGAACTGCATTTAGGGATACTTAGAGGAAAAGAAATAAAAATAAAAAGTACGGAAGGACATGGAGTGGGCGTGTTCCAAAACTTGCACGAAATGAAAGTATCAGAGAGTTAAAGATTAAGGAGAACAGGCGTACTGCTCGATGAAGAAAAAAGCACGTGATCAGTAGGAACATCTATTAAGACAAAAAGGAGATTTTTGGGATAAATACAGACAGCCAGCAACAAAAATTCTCTAGCCAAAATAAAAAAATAAAAAAAATGATCGAGCGTTAAAATTAATTAATTATGAAAGCAAACACTAAGGTTATAATGAGGTAAACTAAAAACATATGACCTCAAGTCATTATAAAAACAGTAAAAAAGCCATCAAAATAACGAATTAAACAGATGAAGTCGAAGTAGGCGCGAGACTTGTTTTTGTTTAATGAGATAAAAGAAGGTTTGAGCCATAATTTTGTTTTCATTTCAAGAGATAAAAAAGTTAGATCATTCATAAATTTGGAAGGATCGCCATTAATTATAAAAAATGCCATTTTAAAAAGAAAATGGCGTAAAGCGATGAAGAGATAAATATAGGAAACATTAAACTAATTTTTTAAGAGATTAAAGGCGTGCAGATATTGATTTCCTGCTTTGAGTGTGCAATATATCTAACATTACATGCGATTTTCTTATATTCAATTTGCAGACCTCTCTCTCCAATCAAAGTACATTCTATATAAAATAAATTTCATTGAATAGAGTTCATCATTGTTCAGCACTTTGTTATAATTAATAATCGGATAATGCTCACTAAATTAGGCACTGAGATGTGTTGGGTGTTTCACTACAACCCAGAAACGAAGCATGAGAACATGCAGTGGACTTCAGAATCATCACCAAGTCCCAGAAAGTTTCGTCTACAGAAGTCCAGAATCAATCAAGACGATGCTGATCACGCTTTTCGATAAACAGGGTGTAATTCACAAGGGATTTGTACCTTAAGGGAAGGGAGTCAATGTTACGTTCTATTAACATGTGTTTCGAAGAGTATTTAAGCGCATTTCCCTGGTGAAATCGCAATTTCTGTGAAAACCAGCTAGCTCTTACTGTATGATAATGCCCCTCGTCCATTCCGCACGTTGTGAAGACATCTCTGACGAAAAATGACATTGTACAGATCTACCATCGACTCTACTGTTCCATATAGCACTAGCAGACTTCTTCCTCATTAGCAAGGTGAAAACTGCCCTTAAAGGAAAGACATTTCAGAACGTTGAGGACATAAAAAAAAACGTAACTGCCGAACAGAACACGATCTTTTGAGAGTGTTGGCTGAGTGTTTTCAGAAACTTTTAGAACGGTATAATATGTGATTTCAATCAGATGGTGATTACTTTGAATACAAATAAAATTATTTTTAGGCTCCTTATTTTTGTGTTCTTTTTATTGCACCAGTCCGGGAAGTTTATTACCACAGCTTGTAAAATTACTTACCTCTAACAGAAATGGCAGTTCCTGTTCATTTCCATTTACAAAGTTATTTATTTTCCTTAAAATATAAAATCGAGAGTATTTTTTAAAACGTTGTCAAACAATATATTTATTATTTACTATCCTGTGGTTGAAATTTGTAACTGAAATTTCTCTCTCCCTTCAATTTCACTACCTAAAGAATGTCTGCATGCTTTTGGTTCAGTTATAGAATTGGGTAACCAAGCAAATTGAATCTCGATGAATAGAAAATGTTTTCTGACCAAAGAATCAGAAAAAAATGCATTGGAAACTTCAATAACTACAGCAACTGCAGTATTCAAAGCATCGACACACGTTTTGGCATAAAAAGATGATGCACATGTTGCCATGTTTTCCATCATATCAAAATAGGCTCTGGTGAAAGTGGAGAGTCAGTTTCATATCTTTGTAAATCGTTATGCGTGTAAGGTCTTTTACGAAGATCTTGTTACAGAAGAAATAAATTTATACTAAGAAAAATTACGTTACTATTAAGAAGATTATGTAGAGAAAATCGAGTTTCAAAGAAAGGCAAACAATTCTGAGTGATAGTGGAGTTGGGAACAATAGAGGCAACCGATGAATTTGGCAGAATAAGCAGAGAGGTTTGAAGTCAGAAGAGATCAAAAAGAGGAGATTCTAAATTAGGAAGTCTCTGACAAGGAATATCAGATCGGACATATGCACAAGTCCCAGCGGAAGGAATCATAGAGCGAATAGTTGTATAATAACTGGGGACAACTGAAAAGAGTTGTGGTTGAGACAACCGATAATTGACACTCGCTGTCGGTAAAAGTACTTGGAATTCAACATCATTGAGATTAAAATTGAAACCATGGATATTTGCGAAATGAATGTGGATGTTTTTGGGAATTTAAGATCTTTTCGCAGATCAGTTTGTTCCGTTAGTTTGACTATTCCTGGTGCATTCAGTGGTCAAAGTAAAAGTGGAGAGAGGGAAATATGAATTAATGAAATATGTATGAATATAGTGTACAGATAGCAAATATATATATACACCCTGCTCGTTGATATAACATGGCCTCGACAATTCTCCAGCATAAACATTACTCTGACTTCCTCCACTCAGCAGCTGGCAGAGTTTCATTCATTTTTCAACTTCCTGCCGCCAATGCTTTGATAGGTAGAATCGTTTCTGATATGTGACTGAGAAAGTCCCCCACTACCCATATTTTTAATAGGTAAATGAGAAAAAACATTTCGCTACTTATTAATATATCGTTTTAAATTTTTATATTAATAGCATAAATGGGCATATTTGTAATAGTAAGTTTTAATGACTTCGTTCCTGGAGCAAACAAAATTAGCTTAATGCACTTGATTATTTGACAACCAAAGGAAGAACGAAAACAAACGCAGTTTACTTCCTTATGTTTCTTTCTAAGAATGAATTATTATTACTTTACGTGGCGTGATAAAGCATCATTTCCGATACACTACTGCTGTTGTCATGTTTGAGCGACTTAAATGAGGTTGGTAGGGTACGGAGAAATTATCTGTCCCGATGCGAAGTCTTATTAGAACTCAACAAACAGTAATGCTTCTCTTAAGTAAAACAATAAATAACTGCTATAAAGAGCTGCTACATTAATTATCTTTATAATATTTCCTTGAAGAATACCGGTTAACAAGATAAGTTCGTGGATGAATTCAGACAACGCCTAACAATATAAAATCCTGAAATGTTCTCTGACCATAAATAAATTTCTTTTGAAACTTGAAAG
Source organism: Mastigoproctus giganteus (assembly GCF_048544385.1). NCBI lineage: Eukaryota > Metazoa > Arthropoda > Arachnida > Uropygi > Thelyphonidae > Mastigoproctus > Mastigoproctus giganteus. The sequence goes on from NC_143576.1 coordinate 68,904,624, forward strand.
ATAAATGGAATTACTACATTTGTTAATTAGCCTCCTTTAACATTAGGAAATTATTGTCTGTCACGGTTTGCTTCAAAGAAAATCGAAACCTTACCACTAATAAAGTTGGAAATTGATGCCTTGAAGAAAATTTCTTGCCTCGTCTACTGCCTTTACAAATAAATGCGATTGACGTTTTTGTCCATTAGACAAACTTGGATTAACAATCCTTTGGAACAATACCGAATAATCCTAATTATGACTGTAAAAGAAAGAGTCGTTTCTTCGCCGGTAATTTCATTGAAATTGCCATAAATAATAATCGCATTTAACGTGAATTAATTGGCAGTTATCTCTTAATACTAAACTATATCACAAAGTAATAGATTTAATGCCCCTGTAATTTTTCCCTTCATTTATAATAAATCTTTAAAATAGAAATCGGTCTGTTGGTTTGTTCTGGAAATACAATGTACTCTTTGTTAGCTGACCTTTTCATGTATATACTTACAACACATAAACATTAATTTTATTAATTTGGATCAATGCAATTTTTATTGCCAGCCTTCTTGATGTAATCAATGCACATCATCTACACTGGGGGCTCCACATAAATCCGAGAAAAAGTTCAGTTTCGTCAAGACGTTGAATTTTCCGTTTAACACAGCCAAAATTGCTGTTTAATACTGCTGAATGCTTATATCCTCTTCCCTATGGAATAACTACAGCAATATACCCGACAGTCTGGTTTGAATTCAGTCAATGACACGAGGAATTTTTAGGGACTTTTTTCACAATATGGCTTAGTTAATCAGTATCAGGAGAAGGTTTAATGCTTTTATTTCCCAGAAACTCAGCAAACAGGCAAGTCGACCATAAAATACACGCAATTCCAAACCCAGTACACTGTTGCCTCATAGCTCTAATTGCTTTGGCACTAAAAACACGCAGGCTGACAGGTTGTTTTTCAACATTGTTTCTAAGCAGCTCGGTCAACTTTAGATAATCTGCTAAATAGCGACAACTGGCCGATTATTTTTAAAAATAAAACAGGCACAGACAGAAATCGCATAAATTGGAAACTTTTCCACTTAAACGATGCATCTGGCCCAGTCAAAAGAGAATAAAAAAAGAGGCGTGGAAAAAATTTAAGCAAAGGCACATTTTGTAAGGGAAAAAAACACTAAAAAAGCATTCGGATTTAGTTTGCTTCTAGAAGTCGATTTTCACTGGTATCCTCTCCTATTTTCAGTTGAAATAGGCAGAATTTAACATTTAACATATTTGCTGAAAACTAGATTTGCTAAACAGAGAATATATAAAAGCTGAGCGGTGCAAATTAAATTTCTGTACATGGCTTTCTATTCCTCATCTAGATAGATAACGTTGTTAATAAAAGAACTATAGGAAACCTAAACCGATCAGCAAATGGGCAACAGGCTCTAACGGATCTACTGTCTCTTGCTTCAACATTTAGACAACAAATCCTCGAATCGTCTATTACTATTTTGCAAATGATCTTTTCTCAAATCTACTACCCAATTTTTGGTGTCATTTCGTCATTCTTAGCCTTCTCTAAATCTGAAAATGGATCAGACGAATCCGCATAACTATAGAAAACTGCCAATACCAATTGCTTCAGTATATGACCAAACGACTGGAATGGTATGTGGATTCCCTCACTATGATGAATGCGAATCAGTATAACATCCCCGAAAATTGGTCCACTTTAGATTTGTAGTGAAGGCTGAATCTAACATATGGATGGCTTTTGTCTGAAAATAACGTCTTCTCATGATGTGCCTAGATATGAATAAAGCTTTTAATAATCTATGTATTAAAAACGTACTTCACTATATTTTATGACATTTATAGGCCGTAGGAGACTTCGAGGTTGGCTTACGATGACCATACATATGTTTCAAGTGCTTTACTGCAGTGATATTGTTTTTGCCATATTTTGTCCAGAAAAAAAGATATGCTAGAAGCATCGGAACCCAATACGACGCTATTTGCAGTTATAGTAAACATTGGATTGCAGTTGTGGCTGTAGAATCTGTGAACGGCTGTGGAATCATAAACCACAGCCATTCACTTTTGCAAAAAATGCAAACTACAACTAAAACCTCAGCTATTACTTGAAATGCAGCCAGCAATATCCGATCTTTAGGTCTAATATTTGACATTAAACTTGCATTCAGGAGACAAATATTGCAAATACGAACTCTGTTTGAAGAAGCAGAACACACATTATATCGTAGGTATATTTTCTCCATATGCATCGAGTTTTGATCACATCTCTGTTATACCAAAGAAATTTTCTGTGACTCTGGAAGGAAAGAAATATCGTTATTAGCCTTCATTTTAGAAGAAAGGAGTTGCTCCTTAATTATGCATCAAAAATCTAGTTTATTTGCCCCCACTCCCCATCTCTTTGATAATCAAGGAGTTAACTTCTTCATAAACATGCATCATGTAAAAGAAACCTTTGAAAGTAGGGATCTCGGTTAATAACTTCCATAACTGTGGAAACATGGGATTCCCTAGAAAGCTAAAAATTACACGAAGCCCACACATTGAATAATAATAATAATTTATTTATCCCTATTTTATGTTAAACTTTTTGGGAGATAACAGCAAAAAGGGAGGGAGAACACATAAGCCAATGGCTTTTTAAGGGGTGTTCCCTTAAAAAACGATAAATATACAATTGAAAGATATATACATGTCTGAAACTGTGCAGGTAATGTTCAACAGGAAAGACATAAATAAATTGGAGTTTTTTGTACATTTCTTTACAGAAGACTTCGAAAAGCATCACTACTTGTAACATCATTGTGAACATTTTTACAATTAGATGGTGAGAAAAGAAAAAAAATGATCACAGATGTGTGCACAGAAATTTACAAACTATTTGCCAACTGCTTCCTTTAACATTTGTACATTATTTCCATGTTGGTGTTTTTAATATCCAGGAGTTGAGTGGAAGGTAATTTGAATCAGACATCCCTGGTGATGTGTTCAATTAGTAGTTTCTTGAATTGATTTAGTGAAGTGACATTTTTGATTTTTGCCGGAAGTTTGCTCCAGGTTTTAGCACCTCTGTATTTTATACTTTTCTGACCTATGGCTTTTCTGAAAAGCGCAATCTTCAGATTGGCTTGATTTCTTAGATTGTATGATATTTCTTCTTCTTCTTCTATGGTGATGAAAAAGGATCTGAAGAGAGGGGGAAAGTCTGTTGTCTTCATAGCATTGTAAACAAGGATCGCCTCGGCTTTCTGCAATAGCTGGTAGATGCTGAGGAGCCTCACTTCCTTGTATCTCGAACTAACCGATGCGTTCCAGGGAAGGCCCAAAATTGAACGAACGCATCGATTGAGAATGGAGTTGATTCTCGCAAGGTTTTCTTGGCTGGTGGTACCCTATGAGATGAGGTGCGGCTGAATTAAAGAAAGGAATACTAGTCTGAGAAGGGAAGGAGACACCCAGACAGAGGCCCTGGCGAGTATTCCCGCTAGTGACGAAGTTTTCTTTCGTAGGGTTATCATTTGTTTTACCCAGCTTAGCATATCATCTAACCAGATTCCGAGAAACTTGGTTTCATTCACCCTTTAAAGTTGTTTTTCTTTGTATGTAGGCGCCTCCGTAGCCAGGTGGGAAGGAGCAGCAGTGCGTAGCACACGCTTCTTGATTAAACCGGGGTTCGAGCCCGTCACCACCAAATACGGAGGATGCGGAAAAGGTCTGGGAATGACCCCCGCATATCCCGGAGCAATATGGCCTTAGTTGCTAATGCTCCTAAAAACCAAATCACAAACTCTTTGTATGTTACGTCTAAATCAATATTTAATGTTTTCTTTTTCGTTCTAAACACCATATATTTTGATTTTTCTGGATTCAGTATACGCTGATTCTTTTGAAGCCAATTATGAATTACAAAAAGCAAGACAGAGATTTTGAGTTGAAGCTCATTTGGGTCTTTATCTGTGATTAGGATTGAAATATATGCCGATTTGAGAAGGGAATTTACCAGATTGAAAGGAGAGATTGAATATATACTTCAGTGGTGTAAGAATTGAGCTAAGGACATTTTTCAGCAGAGACGGGCACCTCCGTAGCCAGGTGGGAAGGAGCAGCAGTGCGTAGCACACGCTTCTTGATTAGACCGGGGTTCGAGCCAGTCACCACCAAATACGAGGATGCGGAAAGGTCAGGGAATGACCACCGCATATCCCCGGAGCAATATGGCCTTAGTTGCTAATGCTCCTAAAAACCAACAACAACAACAGCAGAGACGGAGATATTTCATCAAAGCCAGGGGCTCCCTTTTCTTTCAATTGATTCCTTGCCTGCAAAATCTCTTGATCGGAGAAAAAAAAGAGTTTCTGATTGAGTATTTGGCAGATTCATTTCATTGTTTCTGAAGTCAAGTTCGTCTTGAAAGAGGTTATTCACACTTGAAATAAAGTGGTTACAGAAGGCAGTAGCTTTTAGCTCGTCATCTGAAATGAGTACCTCGTTTTCAACTACATCTCCAACGTAGCTCCGTGATTTCAGTTTCCTTCCTGGTAATAGTTTGTTCAAAACTGCCCATTTTTTTTTGCTTGTTATGATACCTGTAAGTTGAGAACTATAGTATTTTCCTTTCTCTGACCGAATGCAGTCAGTGACTTTGTTTCTGTACGTTGTGTATTTAATTTTATCTGCCTCGATTCCTGTTGCTCTAGCAATTCTTGCATGGTTGTCTCTTTTCTTTAACATATTACAAATTTTGTTTGAGATGAACGGGCATATTTTCCCTCTTGTCCTGGTGGCGTTTTTATTCCCTGGGCTCCTGATATATGACACGTATTTTTCATAGCTATTTAGGATATGCTTAAAAAAAGCAGTTAGTTGCAATTTGAGGATCACTTGTAGCAAGCACTCCATCCCATGTTGACTGCTGCAGATCGTGACAAAGCTGATTGAGAGTCTGGAGTGACAGATTTGAAAGTGTGCATGATCTCTGTTTCATTTATTTAATTTTCGATTACCATTAAGATGGGACGATGATCCGAAATAGTTGTATCAAGTATTGCATGCGTGAGAGAACATTCCCCAATTGCCAAGTCAAGAAGGGAATTGTGGGACTCTCCCATTCTAGTCGGGATATCTCCATCAGTAAGAACAGAGAAACCATTTGAAGTAATGACATCGAGGAGGTATTGCACCTGAGAGGAAGAGCTTTGAAGAATGTTAATATTAAAGTCACCAATCAGTAGGAGGCTTAGGGATTTGCTTGTGAAATGAGATAGAGCGTTGTCAGGAGTTACAAGGAAGCTGTTAACTGAAGCTGAGTGAGGTCGGTATAGACACCCGATCACCAAAGAGCCAATGCGGATAAAAGTGAGTTCACAAGCTTGATCAGGCAGATTTGAGATAGGACAGGCAGAGCATCGCAGATGACTATGAACATAAATAGCAACTCCACCACCTTTTGAATCACCTCTGCAACTTAGAAAAAGAAAGTAGTCTGGAATTTGGATTGAAATCTGAGGAGAGAACCAGGTCTCATTAAAACCCATCAGGTCTGGATACAAATTCCACGATGTCAGTTGAGCGAGGATTTCATCATTATGTTTTACAAGACTGCGTGCGTTCATATAAAATGCAGTAATTGCCTCTTTTGATGTGCAGTAAGGCATCAGTTGTTTGGCTTAATTGTTGGCAAGTTATTTGTAGTCATGGGTAGAAAGATGTTTTCACAAGAGTTAGTGTCATTCAAATTCTGGTAGGCTGAAGAGACAGATGAATCATTTGTAGACGTTATTTCCTGTAGAGATTCCTGAATATCTGAAAAAATTGCCATTCATGCTCACAACAGGGGGTCGTCCATAGAAAGGCCGAATGATAGTTCCCACAGGCCAACAATGCATAAGCTAAGCAAATTTACACTGCTGGCTCAAAACCTGACACAGCTGCATGAGTTGCAGCTATTATCTGTATCGTACCACAATGGTCCTACTATTGACTGTTCTGGGGACGAAACAGATCCGAATTCTGCTCGATTACAATAGCTTTGACTTGCTCATCTTTTCAGTCCACAGACCATAATTTATACAGACTCTTTAGATGCCGTGATGACGCTTCAAAATAATCTTCAAACTTCGCACGCATTGCTGCAATAAATTAAATCTCAGATATTTTGAACAAACAGAGTATCATATTTCATGGAACTGCCGATCGCGTTGGATTACTGGGAAATGAGCGTGCAGATGAAGCTTCAAGAAACTCCACGGCATTAACGACGAAAATGTGAGTTTAACTTCCAATAGAACAAATATTGCGAGAGCAGGATTTGGCCACACCTTTAAAGTATCTCCTTTTATTGCTCAGAGACTGTCTTTTACACCGTTTGCATAGTAGCTTCCCAATTTACTGTAAAATATATCCTTCTGGAGTGCGTTCATTATTATACTGCCACAATTCTTTCCTTCCAATCCCTTGCTAGTTTACGAGAACCTCTGAATCTAAGTCGCGTTATGGACTGTGCCTACTTTTTATTCATCACACCATTTCTCCCGCTTATAAAATTTAAACAGTCTAAGGATTGTATTAATAGTTTGTTAAAGTACTTGCAGCAATGACAAATATACACCTTATTACACATTATTGGATGTTCCTTGTTTTTTCTGCATTGATGTTTGAACAAAAAAATAAAATAAACTATAAATTTCGAGACAGCTATGAAAGATTCAGTGGAGAAGGAATACACGCCATGCAATTTTTCAACTTTCAATTCGCTACTTGTATGAATCAGTAGTGAATATTTTGTCTTCGAGGAAGCTTCACAAGGAATAGTTCCACAAGTGACACCTGTAGTTGGTCGTCTGCCATGACCCTCCAATGCGACGAACCAATTATTTGAAATGATTTCCTTTACAAACGTTTCCCTAAAATAGATTAACGTCTACTGAATGAAATCTTTTCGTAGTCTTTCTGAACGACTATTGACAACTTTACCAATGAGCAGAGGATAAATTTATCTTTGAAAAATTCCAAGTAGGCGAACAGCAGACGCAGTGGAAATGCTAGAATAGAAGTGGGTGCATTTCTTCCCTTCATTTCTGTTCCAGCCTATAAAACTTATATTTTGTCATTTTTCTCTAGGTTAGAATAGAAATAAAGGGGAAGAAGTGTAATTTCTTTTCTACACGTTTCTGCGAATTTCTAAGACTAAAGTTATTCTACGAACCTCGAAGTAAATTTCAGAACTGTTCGCTTCGGGGTTATCACAGGAATATGCAGTCTCTTAGAAACGGCGCTTTACAATCTGCGACTCATTGCGGATTGTCAATAAGACAGGAAGCGAGCATTCAGTTTGTTCACATGACCGTCAAAATGAAACTGAGTTTCATCAGAAAAATCTCTTTAGATTTAATTAAGTTCATTGTTCAGAAGTACCGAAGCCAAACAGCGAAACTTTTGCAAAGTATTGCAGATGTATGCTTTTCCGAGGACGCACTCAAATATTGCCTTAACTGCATTTTGTAGAGAAGCGCTAAGAACGGCAGATTTTACCCCACTGTGTATGTAGCCTCTCTGAAGGAGGCGGCACGCTTTTGAGACATCTCTTACGTAACTGTGCAGATAAAATCACAAGCTAATGAAATGGTCTAATGAATGAGAAATCGCTCTGCATATAGAATAGAAAAGCAAGCCTTTGGAAAGACCTATGATACATACATGCCAAGAAGAAGAATCTTGATTGTTCTTACATTTTATTTCAGTAAGTACTTCATTCAACCATTTTTATATGGCCTACATCACCTGTTCACCTTCTTTTTTTTAAAGTCAAGTCGTTCATCATATAGGTTTTCAGAAAGTGAACGAAGAATAACGATGATCCTGCAAAGAAAATGGATTATGAACACGAATTTCTAAATGAATTTAAAACAATAAAATCGCAAATTTCTTTTTGATTAAATAACCGCACGATTATAACAAGCAATAAATGCGAAACTTCAGAGTAATGCCACAACCAGTATTACATGTTACATTTAAGTTTCTGAAATGAGAGCTAAGAAATGAGAAACATGACAAAGAAATGAGAGCTTTGTTAGCTCTCATTTCTTTGTCATGGTATCTAGACCTTCTTCCCATTGATGTTCTTAGTGTTCTCGACAGTGAGTAGTTAAAATGATCATCCCTGTAAAATTCTCCGAGCAGGTAGCTGCTGAGTGGTTATAATCACCATTCTCCCCACACTGGGTTGAAAAGGGTCGAGCTCGAATTCAGTCAATAACGGGTCATAGGCATTTTTTTTCACTATGTGGCTTATTTAATTGGTCTCAGGCCAATATTAAGGTCTATCCCACCTCTGAAACTGGGGTCTAAACAAGTCTACCAGAGAAAACACCCAGTTCGTGGAACTATTACACATATGCAGATGAGTTAGTTCGCCGGTGGCCCTAATATAATGAAATCTCTGGAAAATTAATCTGTCTTTGGATCACGCAGTATATCAACACCTGCGTTTTAGTTCAATGCAGTTATCTGATAAAGATAACTGCATTGTTAAATTTTTAACTTTTGTCCAATTTTAATAGATAACATTTGCCCAATTTCACTAGATAACTTTTGTCCTGATAACGCTTGTCCAACTTTTGTTCAGATAACTTTTGTCCAAATTTAATAATAGCAATCCAACATCAGCAATGCTGTCCTGGTGAAATCTGAAGTTAAAATGCATGGCCTTAGATTAAAAAAAATATATATATATATATATATATTTTATTATTTTTTTTTATTTGATTGATACACTGGTGTGCAAAATTTAAGGACCAGTCAGGCCTGTATATGGGAAAAGCATACCAAAGGAACCTCGTGAACTACAGAAATGATGAAGGGAACAAAACGGTACAGAGGGACTTTATTCAAAAATGGGAACATAGCACTGGCTGTCGTGATACAGATGCGTCACTGCCAAAGCTGCAACGAAGGGAATAGGAGATATGGCCACCCCTAATGTCGATGCAGGCTTTGCACCGCCTGTCCATACTTAGAACAATGTTGTTGATAAGTTCTGGCGGTAACATCGTCCATTCCTCTGTCAGCGCCATCTTCAGCTGGTGAACATTTTCTGGTGGGTGTTGACGTGCCGCTAGGCGTCCCATATGTGTTCGACGGGATTTAGATCGTTGGAACGGGCAGGCCAATCCATACGAACAATGTCCTTACTTTCCAAAAGCATATCAACAGCTGCAGTGCGATGGGATGTGACATTATCATCCATAAACACGAACTCGGGACCAATGGCACCTCGGAACGGACGCACATGGGAAAGAATTACCTCAGTACAGTACCGCTTTCCAGTATCTGGAGTTGTGTACGTCCATCCAAGATAACGCCTCCCCAGACGAAAACACCTCGACTGCCATATCGATCCCTTTCAGTGATGTTTGCGAGGTGATACTGAGCCAACCTCTCGCCAGATTAGCTGACGTCCAGAATCGCTGGTGAGACTGAATCCACTCTCATCAGTAAAGAGTACCTTAAGTAAAGATTTTGTGGTTGTAACCTTTAGAAATAGTGTTGGTCCTTAATTTTTGCTCAACATTGTATGAACTATGAGATTTTTAAGAAGCTGACACTGTTAATTAAGCTCACAAGAAAAGGAAATAATTTAGAAATATTTTTTATTTGATTTTTCAAAGAGTTCAGGGTGAATTTAACAATTCGAAAATCGTACCTGACATTAAATGCGCATTCGGATATCTCTTACTATGCTGATGCGTCCAAGAATAAACTGTCCACCTTTTTATAATTAAATTCCGGTAACGTGCATTCACCTGAACTTTAAACATTTTGTATACTCCGAAACATTCTCTAGCTATAAGCACTCTAATTTAATTATCCTGATATTTTAATTATAAACTTCAACTCAGCGATCATTCTACTGTAAGATTATACAATCTGTGTGAAAATTAAATTGCTTATTTTATCATTTGGCATTAATTAAACATTGTCTCTGACATTTATCAAATACAGTGCTGTTTGGAAAGTTTTAGTTTGGTTCTTATCTTAACTTTCCACCTGTAACTTTCCAGTGAAAAGGCTTCTTTGTGTTAATTGTTCATTAGGACATAACTGGATACTGTTATCTGAAACGAAGGAAACTCTCTTAAAGCATTAGATACAAGTGAAAAATAATAGAACAAAATATCCTTTCAGTTTCATTGTAATTTAAGATTGTGTTTCTGTATTACAATAAGCTTGTTTCTTAATTAGAAAAAATACAAAATAATATGAAATTCAAAAGTATTTCACGTTATTCATCCTTTTAAATGACAACAAATCCTGTAACAATACGGTATTTTTACAGTTTTATAACGTTGTGCATTTTACAAAAGAATTAATGAAATGATCTTCAAATCTTCAGAATCTTCAAAATGTTCCCTTAGGAGTACATTTTGAAGATTCTGAGTGATATACGAAGGCGACGACATAAAAATGAATATTTCTTTCCTTAAAAATGAATATTTTGCGTATAAATGTATTTAAATAAACATATGAAACCAGACTTCACCGAATATTTATCAGCATAGATGACCTAAATGAAAACCACATACACATTGCTACGAGACTAAGCTTTTAAAGTAAACCGCTAAACTTATCTTTGGCTATCATATGTCAGACTTGATGGCAAGAATCATGGGTGGCCCCGAGGTATTTTAGAGCATTAGGCGATGATCTATGGCAACATTAGAATTGAATTTTTGTTTATTTCTGAAGGAAGGCCATTTACTAAATAGATATTGCCATCATTTTCATATGATACTTTTGGGACTTGATTTTCTACCCAATTTGACTAAAGATTGTCTTTAGTCGAAGACAAGACTAAAGACTTGTCATGTATGACAGGTCTTTAGTCTCGTTCTTATTTCATAATTATTTATTTAAAAAAACACATCATCCAGAAAAATGTCTGACAGTTAAAATGTTGATGCTGAACATAACAGTAAAAGCACACATATGTATAGTCCACCAGTGAGACCACTATAGTCACTTTTATGAAGGAATTTTACTTTCGTAATGGTGGTCTCAGACAGTTTTTAATTTCTATACAGTGGGATCAACTGATGATGTTACCCACAATAAATTATAAATAGGAAGTATTCAAGGAATTTATCTTGGAACTTACTAAGCTTTTCATACCAACTAAGAAATGCTATTCAAGGTTTAGGTCCAAGTTAGCCAAGGTCCAAATGGATGTCAGATGAAGTAATGAGACTCGTGGCAGAGAAGAAAAATGCATGGGATGCATATAAATTATCAGGAGGTACAGAAGCCTATGGCAGATATAACCTAGTCTGTAATCAAGTCACAAAGGCGATTAGGCAGAAGAAGGCAGGTTATCACAAATATTTGGCAAAGGATGCAAAGAAAAACAGCAAAGAATTCTGTAATTATGTAAACTCAAGAAGGAAGGGCATGAATCAGATTGGTCCATTTTATTTTGGTGGTTATACTGTTGATGATCCTGCTCAGGTAGCTGATTAAACTGAATGAGTATTTTGAATCTGCATTCACACATGGGGAATTCTCTAGGAAAGTGGAGGCTAGAAGTTTATCAAACTGAAACAGGGAGCTAAATGATTTTATAAGTGAGAAAATGGGGAAAGAAGTTGTGGAAGTTAAACTTAAAAAAGGTATATGGGACGGATGGGATTTATCCAATCATATTACGGTAGGCAGCAAACCCTTAGCCATAATTATGAAAGCATCACTGGATTCAGGGGAGGTTTCCACGGACTGAAAATGTGCAAATGTATCCCCAGTTCACAATGGGGAGGATCAAAGGGTGACACGAGTAATTAAAGACCTGTTAGTTTAACTTCTGTTCCAGGGAAAGTAATTGAGTCACTGGTTAAAGAAGCAATGCAGGATCATCTAGACAAGGCTGCAGTTGTAGTTCAGATACAGCATGGGTTTGTTAAGGGGAATCTTCCTTGACCAATTTAATTGGAAAATGCGATGTGGCCACAAAGGAACTGGATGCAAAAAATAAATCTGATATCATATGCTTGGATTTCAGGAATTTGTTACTGTTGCGCATACAAGGCTGTTGTGCAAATTGGGGCACTATGGCATTAAAGGCAAGTTGCTGCTATGGATAAAAACACGGTTGAGTGGGAGAAAGCAGAGAATCGTAATCATTGGACACTATTCATCGTGGGCTAATGCTATTGGTGGAACCCCCAGTGTTTTCTCCATTGTCGTTTTCTATATTTGTCAATGGATATTTATGAAGATATAACGGGATTAATGTCCAAGTTTGCAGATGATACAAAGGTTTGCAGGGTTTGTTAATGACAGTAACTACGGTACGCTGCTGCAATACGATCTAGAAAAGTTGTGCAGATGGGTTGAGAGTTTGCAACCAAAGTTTATGATTGAAAAATGCAAAGTACTGTATATGAATAGCAGTTATCCCAGAGTAACGTAACAACTGTGTGATACTACCCTCAGGGTAGTGAAGAATGAAAAAGACCGGAAGGTAATCGTGCAGTCAGATTTGAAGTTTTCAAAGCAGTGCGGACAGGCTGCCAGAGCAGCTCACGTGGTCTTGTCAGTGATATACAGGAAATTTGCTACTAGGGTTAAGGAGGTAGCTGCCCTTTGTATAAGGTAATGGTCAGGATCTACCTTGAGTACTCCATAAAGGTTTGGGGTCTCATTTTAGGACGCATGTACAACTGCTAGAACGAGTACAGAGTAGGGCAACGAGATTGGTGAGGGGAACAAAGAGGTGCTCTTGCCAAGAAAGGCTTAAGTTCTGCAAATTGCAACGTCTGAAGATTAGTGATCTGATTGAGGTGTATAAGGTTTTGAAAGGTGTGAGAAAGCTCAGTGCTGAAGGGATTCTTCCTCCTTCTCAGATTGCACACTTTAGGGATCATAAATTCAAATTGAGAAATTCAAATTGTCAGTTGCAGAATGGATGTGCGAAAATTTGCCTTTAGTCAGCGAGTGGTTGATTGCTGGAACAAACTTCCATCTCTCTCTCTCGTTGTAAAAGTTGATAGCTTTAATAGATTCAAGGAAGAACTGGACAAAGTTTTGGAGCGAATGGAAAGGTTTTTTTTTTTTTTTTTTGCTGATGTTGTATAAGCTTATATAAGCAATCTTGCTTTCTTACATCATAGTCCATTATTAATGCTGTTGTTTTTATTGTTGGGTTTTAGGAGCATTGGCGACTAAGGGTATGTTGCTCCGCGTATGTTGTCTGTAAATTGCGTGTGTTCTGAGGTCGATTTTCTGTTTGCTGTACAAAAAACCCGAGTTTCCGGAAGGAAAAAAACCATGACAACGACTAACTCCACCTCGTTGCGAAAAAGACCAATAAAAATTCTCCCGTCATCGACAAGTTTCTATCTCAGTTCTTTTCCATTCAGTGTGGGGAGAACGGCAATCCTACAAACTGTGCTACCCAAGAGGGCTCCACTATTAATGCTAATGCAATGTATATAATACGAAGAAAGTAATGTAGAATAATAATCATGCATTAAAAATTTTTCCACAAATTTTAGGCTAGTAATATAACCTAAATACAATACCACTTTATTAAGAACACCAACCAATATCAAGCACTCCCTTTAACCCTCAGAGCAGCCTCGGAACATGGCGACTCATGACGCTCGATCGATCCCTCAATTTTCTTGCATTGTACCGTGGACGATCCTGCTTCGAATAACTCGCTCTACCTCATCCACCGAACTCCATCGCTGATAGCCCACTAGTTATCGTGATGATTCTCCCCTTACTGTGTGGGGAGAATCTTTCACAGCGTTGCTAATTTAGTCGGTCTCAGGAGAGGGTCTTATAGATGTTTTCCAGGAAACAGTTTTACGTTCAGTAAACATCAAATGGACCAAAGAACACACTCAATTTACCGACACAATGTACTGACGCCTTATAGTGTTGGTTGTTTTGGAGTTTAAAACACACACGTAACATTAATTACCTAAGAAGCGTCAGATTTGCAAGCACGTGCTTAGAGATGCAATGAAAACACAAGTATCTATCAAAGTTATGTTGAACGTTTACTAAATTATTTACTATATAGTTGAAATAGGGAGACCGAATTATTTCAGGACAGCCATGAATGAAGGACTAGTTGTTTGTACAAAATACGGAAAGAAATTGTAGATGACCAAAATGCAATGCATTGAGTAAATGTGTTTTTATTGATCAACCTGTAACTTGGAGGTCGACGATGAAATCAGAACGAGCTAAAGCTTATATTTTGGTCTGATGATGGATGTGTATCCCTTACATTTACAAAGTTTTAAGGCCAGAAGATTTTTGAATGACTGCACAATGAACAAAACAATATGCATACGCGAATTGTACAAATCATGACAATGTAATGCTGCTATGACAAATAAGTTAGTAGATAGGTTCTAGAGCAGGATGGAGGGTTCTGCGATGGAGGGTTCAAAGAGGGTTCTGCGGCTGCATTGCGGTTGAAACGAGCGGGGGGGGGGCGGTAATATAAAGAGATTCCAACCAATGGCGGTGATATGGGTAAGGAACCCGAAGGAATTTTTATGGGCTTTTTCATAACGTGGCTAAGTTAGCCGGTATTTAATTTTTTTTAGATACCGACTAACTTTTTTTTTCTCCCAGAAAATAGGGGTTTTCGTCTAGCAAACCGACCACAGAACATACGCAATTTACAAACATATTATATACGGCACGATATGGTCTAAGTTGCTGATGCGTCAAAAACTCTACAACAGCCAAACAACCAACCAGTATCATCCTAGAACTGCTGGAGTTAGCATACGCAATATTATGGTTATAATCTAAGCTAGCAGTGAGGAACTGTTCTAAAACGATATTCCAAAAGGCCTCAGGAATCATATCCTCTCGAATCATATTTATCAAAATAGTGTTTTTGTTTTGAAATCACCTTGATCATACGGTTATGGAAATAATTTCTAATAACCTGATGTAACTGATTATGGCAATTAGCAAGAGTAAGGTTTTAAGGCGCTCTGCCACCAGAGAGAACCGAAAGTGATCTCAAAGTTAATAAATATTGCTACCTCAAAAACAGAAGTAGAATTGGGAATATTAATGGGAACAGCCAGAGCATCTTTCGAAAAATTGCCTTTCTTTAAACCGTATTGATTAGGGAAACACAAATTCTGTAGTTGGAAGTGGTCTAAGATGCAAGAAGCTAGAGGCCATCAAATAACTTCTCAAAGATGGCTAAGAGTGATGCCTTGGCCTATAGGCACAAGTATACGAATAACCTTCCCAGGTTAATATAAAATTTTCAAAAAAGCAACTTTTCAAAAATCAGGGAATAAACTAGCTATTAAGCTTTTGATTCACATATTTAGAAGCACTTTGGAGAAGATAGCAAAGAATTTTACAATAACAATATTCTCAACAAGATCTAACCCATTAAACCAGGACAGTTGTTGGAAAGAGTGGTTTTTAATTCAGAATCCTGGGACTGCTAAAACACGGGGAGTCATAATATTTTGACTGAATAGTGTATATCGGCTTTGTCTTTTACGAATTTCCATGTATCCTTAGTAATTTTTCCCACTAAAAAGTCGATTTAACAGTAAAACTTAAAAGGGAATTTTTTAACTAAAATATAGAAAATCATAGGCAAGTACGCAGTTCACATGCTCGCTCTCTTTCTATCTCTCTCGCTTTTATATTTTGATATTCTGATTTTTTTTCAAATTAAATCTGATGATCTGACAATTTCCAAATCATAAGAATAGTACTGGTATCACGTTTATATGGATGGCATGCACAAAATTCCAGGTATTGCTTAATGAAGATGGCAGTATAATAGGCGGTCCCGGAAGGAAGGACAAAGTTATTTGTACAGACATTTTCATCATCTTATGGAGCAGCGTGCCAACGTCGCTATGATGGAAGTTTCCGTTTGAACAAACGCTATGCAATCAATGATATTAACCGTGCGTGCAGCTCCTTTTAGTTCAGAGAATTCCTAAGCGATGCCGTTAATATTCTACTAATAAATACTAGATACCCTTATCTTGCTAGAATACGGAGAATTCTGAAGGAGCCAGTTCCACACTGTTGATACCGTCTTGCAATCAGGTTTCGGTTGGATTAAAATTAGATAATTATACTCAGAGATAAAGCAGTGTTACCTTGATGATTTAAACTAAGCTTCTGAAAATTGAAAATATATATGCATAATCTGCAGTGACATGGGGTTACTGAGGTAGATTGTGCCATTTTCAATAATTTAAAGTGAATATTGATCTTCAGCTTCGTTCATCTCTCGCTCTCTCTCTCTCTACAGAATTCTCAATAATATGTTTAATGAATACGCCTAAAACCAAATGATGTGCCTACGTCTAGAGTAGGCATATCAATCAAAGGCATATCTGGATATTTACGTTTTTTTTTTTTTTTTTTTCATTAAAAATCCATTACCATGTGCACTTACTGATCAAAAAAATGGGAAACATTTATTCAATATCTATTAGGGCCGCTTCTTTCCCGAATAGAGCCTGTACACATGACGTGGATTCTGTTTCACGTCATGTGTTCTGGATTCTGATTCTGTTTCGTGGATAAAATTTCACAATGTTATCAGGACAGGTCAGCAGAGAACTTCTCTTTCCAAAATAACCCACACGTTAGCAACTTCATTCAGATCTGGAGAATTAGGCAGCCAGAGTATAGGAAAAACTTGAGAACCATTCTGATACAATGTTTTCACGGTACATAGTTGCGTTGTCGTCTTCAAAGAATCTATCACAATCCAGGTTAAAAATGAAGCTCTTCGAACCATGTTCTAGTCATCACGGCTCTGTGGGGAGACGCATTGTACTGCTGGAATAGTCCATTGCACTGTGGGTGTACGATGGCCATGAAGGGATACAGATGCAAAGACGGACACGTGCCCTCGACCGTTCAGAGACGCTTCTAGACGTACCAGAGGTCACAATGTGTGCTAGTTGAACATGCCCCAGACCACTATCAACCGTCCCCCTGCCTGAACAGCTCCTTGTTGACATGATAGATAAGCACCCTCCCATCCGTTCGAAATAACTGGAAACGGGACTCACCGGACCAGAAGACCTGTCTGCAATTATTCATGGTCCAGTGCCGATGTTCTTTCGCCCAGTTGAGGAGTAGAGTCCTGTGTCATGATGTTAGCTCTGGTGGCTCGGTGGCTCCCATAATCTATTGCTGGTAATGATCGCCTGATGGTCTTGGTGGAAACGTTTCTGGCACCTCCCTCGTTGAAGTCAGCAGACAATGCAGGATAGGTGTCAACGGCCACGTTCGTCCACCACTTTTCTTCGCCCACAGTTCTATCCACGATGAGATATCATTCCGGAATTGGCGTACTCCCGATACACTCTTGATACTGTCGTACGGGGATAGTGCACTTTCTGCACCACCTCCGCGATACAGTAACCCATGCGTGGGGCACCCACCATCATCCCTCTTTCAAAGTCTTAACTCACGACGTTTATCCATCCTAACATCGAATTACCGTCTACGTGAACAGTGTACCTATATACCTGCCAAGCGGTGGGTTCGTCCACTAGCAAGAGGGGTGACAGCGTTGCGTTGCCCAGGAACCAGGTATCCCATGAATTCTGTCCTTTCAGTGAACTAGGGCACAATGACTTCTTTATCCCTGCTAAGCAAAATTACTGTAAATCATTGAAAATACACAATGACCTGCTCTGGCAGCCTGTCTGCACTGCTCAGAAAACTTCATATCTGACTGAGAATAAAAGAGACCCCCAGGTCTCTTTTATTCTCCACTATCCTGAGTGTAGTACTACAAAGTTGGTACTTTTCGCTGGGGTTATTGCTACCCATATGCAGTACTTTGCATTTGTCAATGTTAAACTTAAGTTGCCACTTTGCAGTCCACCTGCGAAGTGGCAACTTAAGTTTAACATTGCCCAACTTTTCTGGATCCTGCTGCAGTAGCATGACGTCATTACTGTCATTAATAACCCTGCCAACCTTTGTATCAGGAGCAAACTTCGACATTATATATATTTTTAATTTAATTCAGATAAAGTAAACGTTACATTCACCCGTAGACAGCAATCAAATGCTAGGAGGGTAAACAAAACCATAACATAGCAATACGAAATCAATATTGGGTAATATACAAAGATAAAGATACAAGGCAAAGACAGATTATGTTCGACATAGATGTTCAATATACAATCAGCGTCTGTGCAAGCAGAGTGCGGGGATGCTGCCAGGATGCTGTAGGCTGACTGGAACAGGAGAAGGAGCACGTATCATCCTCAAGTACACGTAGAACGATGGTGAAATGGAGGTATAAAATTGCAAGATAGCGTAGGCATCTGCAAAAACTTTTGTCCTGTAGGTCTTGTCAACACAAATTGCCTCAGGATTGATGTTTAAGTCGTTGAGTAGTCCAATCATGTTTGCTGGGAACATATGACTGAGCGTGCTGATTTGGTTGAGGGCAGATCGGATAGCAGATGTTTGCTAATTACTTATTCGTTTGTTGTTCTTGGGCAGGATGATGAGACTATCGCTGCTGGGAGGGTCTAGTTTACCGGTTAGAGAGGGTAATTATGTTGCGAGTGGTGATGACTTGCTGCCAAGGGGTCATTCCATTCAGCGAATGTAGTATACCCCTAGAGATAATAAGGGGATGTCCTGAAGTCCTATTGATGGATCGAAGACGACAATACTCAATCCCCAAGAACTCCCGTAGGTAGACTGGAGGGCAGAGGACCAGATTTACGATGCGAAGAGAGCTACCAGAACTACACAAGATCGGATATACTTAGTTGTCAGCTTGCTATTGCGGTAACCCTCCAGTTCCTGTCGTGCTAGCCAAAGGGCTGAGAAGAATTTGTTTCTAGCTTCCTTGAAGTGCTCCTAAAAATACAGGTTCAAATCTCAGACCAAGCCTAGTGAGAGTTGACAAGTTTAAGTTTATGTTCATTTATAGAGATGTGCATCGGGATTATTCTTCTTTTTTTCGTAAAAGTCATCCGGGCAGATTTTTTGGCATTTAGTTCAAGGCCAATATATTAAAGAAAGGTGCTTATCTCAGGTATTTGTTTTGTTGCAGCTCGTTGGCTAGAGAGCGCTTGCTCCGACTGATCTGAAAGAAAAAATCCAGATCGTCGGCATGCGATGTCAAGTTTTGGAAATTTGTTAGCAGAGGTTCCAAAGCTGCTGCTGACAAATCGCCAGCCTGTGGAACCCCTCTGAAGACAGTAAAGGATCGTGAGAAACCATTTTGCTCAACAAGAAGTCGTCTTTCTTGCAAAATATTTTGAGTACAGAGAGAAGGTTATCAGAGATATTTAAGTAGTTCTTCGGGATGCTAAGTAAAGATGTAGTAGTTGGTTGATAACTTTCACCAGATTTTCCTTCGTGATATTAAGCGTAGACTGGGAAGTCAAATCATGTAAAGGGATGGGGAGAGGACTATTAGATTCTTCCTTTACAGAACTCGCACCAAAAATATTGTCCGCCCATTCGATGAAGAGGCTCTCGTCCATCTGAATATCCCTGTGGTTTTTTTTTTTTTTTTTTTGATTTGGTAGTTGTTGGCGCATCGGCTTCTGTGGCCATATTGCACCTCCCAAGGTTTTTTTTTGCAGTACTTTGATCCAAGCCCGAGGCGGGAATCGAACCCGCGACCTTTGGGTTGCCGGGCAGGTACTTTACCCACTCGGCTAGCCCGGTCGGCTATCCCTGTGGTGATTCGCAAATCGCCGCTTCGAGTACATTAATTTGTTAGCTATATATATATCTATTGTTGGCGTGTCATTTTAGCCTCACGAAAAATGCACGTTTCTTTTTAAAGTTAATAAAAACATGCGTGGTTCTAGAACTCTTCCATTTCCTGAAGGCACGCTGCTTATCTAGGAAGGCCGGCTTCAGGTCTCTTGAGAACCATGATTTTGTCCATTTAGAGATTCTGATGGTTTTTGAAGCTCCTTGAATAGCCATTGCCGTCACGTGGGAAGCAAAGCCATTAGTGATTTCTTCGATTGGCAGGGTGGAAAGTGCATCCCAGTTGGTTGAGGTGAGAAAACTCAAAATGACATCTTGCTTGATGAAATTAACTGAAAAAATGGTTTTGGTTAGGACTTTATCATCATCAGGATGCATCGACGGGAACGTAAAAGCAAAGGTCTGAATTAAAGGCAAAGGTCGGGATTGTGGGTGTCAAATCTGCACTACGGTGAAACACTAGGTCTAACATATGGATGACTCTTGTAGGCCGTGATTCAAGGAAATATAGCTCTAAAATTTGAATGAAGGTGATGAGGTCATTTCTAGCATCCGAGTGTCTAGGGTTAGGCATTGATACAGTTTCATATATCATTTATAAATATAAAAAACAACTATGGGCCAACACCGATCCCGGAGAGCCATCAAGGGCAGTGTCCATTGATTGCCACTCTCTGTCTTCTCCCAATCAACCATCCTTTTATCCATTGTAGCAACTTGCTCTTAATGCCATACTGCTCCAATTTGTACAGTAGTCTTCAATATGCAACAGTATAAAATGCTTTCCTGAACTCCAAGTTTATGATATCAAAATTATTTTTTGCATCCAGTTCCTCTGTGACGACGTCATAGTATCCAATCAAAATGGTCAGACAAGACTTCTCCTTGACATATCCATGCTTTGTTTGAATTATTACTACAGTCTTGTCTAGATGATCCTGCAAGGCTTCTTTAACTAGTGACTCCATTATTTTCTCCAGAACAGAAGTTAAACTAACAGGCCTGTAATTACTCGTGTCACCGTTTGTGAATTGGGTATACACTCCCGTCTCCCGCACATCTCCCGTGCTTGGGGACTTTCCCTAAGTCCAAGGATGCTCTCATAATTATGACAAAGGGTTTGCTTACTTCCTTTGCCTCCTCATTTAATATAACTGAATAGATCCCATCCATTCCAGGTGTCTGTGTTATGTTTAACATTAAAAATATCTCCTCCACTTTGCTCTCAGTTATTACAAAATCATTTAGCTTCTTTCTAGAGTTTAATAAGCTTCTTCCTACATTTCCGTACAGAATTCCTCATGTGTGAATGTAGATGCAAAATATTCATTCAGTTTGTTAGCCATTAGACATCAGACACAACGTCTCTGATGTCCCTACATGAGTACTAATATATATGATTAAGTTGTGTGTGTGTGTGTGTGTTATCGGTCAAAACAACTGAGGTGAGACGTCAATATAATTGTCTGTAACTCCTGTATTTTTGGCCGGTTTGCTAGAAGAAAAACTAGTGTTTCCGAGAGGAAAACCATCCAACACTCGCATGAGACCTTCTAATTCAGACGCGTTAAAAAGCCCGAAATTTTCTCGCACCATTGACAAGATTCAAGCTGAGGCCTTTTTCACCCCGTGTGGGAGGACATTGATTACAACAGTATGCTATTCGCGAAGGCGTAGTTATATATTTCTTGATATATATATAACTTCAACTTTAAAGAAATAACCAAGCAGAAAGATAAAAAAAAAATAAAGACACTTAGAATTGTTGTAACGTTAGTGGAACGACAAGTATATTTTATATAATTATGTTTACATTATTAAGTGGTCTGACATACATCGCTAATAGAGTAAGGTTGCGTATTGAGTGCCACACACGCGAACATTCTTGGAACAAATCTTGATATAGAGACGGTTTTTCTAATGTCCGTCTATATGAAAGCAATTATTTTGATAACTTCATGAATTCTTAACTTTTACATTACATCAATTTGTTTTCTATATTTTATTCGCACGGAAACTACATATGCTGTATGTACTGGGGGAATAAATGAAAAAAAAAGGAACTAATAGTTAGAAAAAGAAATTTTTAAGATGAAGTATCGCTGTTCAGTTGCTTCTCGGTTAACTCAAAAGGTGAGCTTACTCTTGGAAAAGTAAGTTGTTTTTGTGAAACGATTTTTAATTACAGTATAATAGAACGACACATAAAAGAAGGCGCATTACTGCACTACTTTATGGCATAGTCGGCTATCACACTCAAGAATTTGTTCCACAGTGTCATTTATGTCGTAAAGCTCATGAATGTCCAACTAGGCTTGAGGAAACATTTATTTTATATCTATCACCGAAGCACATTCCTTTCCAGATTTAATATCATCAATGCAAGCTTATCCAGCATTGGTAAAAAAAAATCGCCTCTGATAATTTCTTCTTCCTTGAATGCATTCAGACTACCACTTCAACAACACGAGATGGAAGCTTGTTTCAACAATTTCAACAATCACCCATCTTCAATTTCAGTTTGAAACTGAATTTATGTTTCCAGTTGTCCGAATAGATGTGATCAGGGACAGGGTAAGAAGTGGGATCATATGGGATCGCCATCCCCATACGTTGCAAACACTGTTAAGTGCAGGCAACAGTGTGGAGTGCTATTTGCACCAAAAACAAATATATATTTTTGGACATGATTTTTGGACCGCATTCAATTCATTTTTTTGATAAATTTTTATGGGCTTTCCTTTGGCATGCAGCAATTGGATAACTGCGCAGATTTCTTCATTTGGCTAAATGGAATGGAACAAATGCAGTAGAGGCGTTTCAAGTTGGGAAGCCATTTTGCTTTAGTCACCTAATGCCAACAAAGGTATAGAGATCCCTAAAGAGCACGTTTCTATCATCAAAACATTAGCTTCCTTACTTTTAAAACAGCCCTGGTTACAACTAAACTTTATATTTAGGAATTTAACTTCCTATTAACATCTAGGTTTATCTATATGTTAATAAGAAATCTTATGAAGTTTTATTTAAAATGAAATGAATTTGATGAATTTTAATTTGTAAATACAGTTTTATTACGACTATATAAGAATGCATAATAACATGTGGCCGTAACTTTCAGGATCGATTTAGGACCTGAATACAATGAAAAAAAAAAAAAGTTTATATAAATATGTGTCCGATTCTGAGATGTTACGAGCATCTCAGAATCGGACTCAGAAATATTAACAACAGTTGTGACTGTTGTCAATTTTTTAAAGTGTCCATGTTTCAGTGATAAAAAATAGCAAAAATAATAAAAATAAAATAATAAGCAAACACGTATCTAGTAAAATATTTTGCGAATATTTTATGTTTATTTTTTTTTTTATTTTGTTTATGAGTTTTACCATTGAAAATTTTATAGTAATTTTTACGCGCATTCACATATGCATATACGCCTATTGTCTTCATCATATCCGTTCTTCTCTATTTAATAACCCTACTTCTAATTAAATATTTAATTTATGCACTTATAGCAAGATTTGTCGAGCCATCCCAAATCCATTAAAATCAGACAAGTAAAAATCGTGCATTATTGTCCTTTTTTTAAACAGATATCACATACGCTATCCGCGAAGCCAACGTATTGTAACTGAATCACTGGACCGATTATCATGAAAGTTTATATATAGCTCTTTTAGAAATAGTTTCGGAGCCATCCCAAATTTAATTAAAATCATAAAAGTAGGTATTCGGAAATTATTATTATTTCTGTTTTTTTATACATACCACATAGGCTATCCATACCGTATAGTGGATATTAATCCGTACCGTATATTGGATATTATGTTTGTTGGTGTACAGGTTAAGAGAATGAATGGGCATATGGAAGATGCTAAGAAAGGAAATGTCGATTCGCTCGCAAAATTCTTTGCTTTTTACTCGTTTTATTGTTATGAGTTTATTAAATACATAAATCATGGCCTCGGGTGCCAAGCGTATTTCAAGGCCAAGCGATATTCTTATGATATATAGAGCGCTCTTGTAAAGTGATTGAAGTCATTTCTTTTTAAGTTCCTACATTTCTGTCAACAGCCTTTCTTTAAAACTAGTTCTATACTTGAAAGCCACAAGTTAGAACACAGAAAGGAAACACACCTTTCTTTTTCCTATATTTCTAGTTCTACTAATCAACTAACACTTCAACCGCTTGGCCTCTGAGCACCACTGCTCCTGCTTCTCCGTGGCGGGGCGGTAAACTGGGGGAAAAGTTATCCTCCAGAACTAAAAGGTGTAACGATGGATAAAAACAATTATCCAGCTCTAGAGCCTTCGAACTCAAGGCTAGATAAACCCAGTGATGATGAATTAAGCCAACCAAAAAGACTCCGAAGAGAAGTGCAGTGCACTGAGATGCCAAACTTTCTGGTGACACACTCTCTCTCCAACCAGACTGTCGGCAAATTATCACCGTTCGTCATCCAAAGATTATTGGAATCCATTGCTGGAACACCAAAAATGGTTAAACGACTGCAATCCGGAGACCTATTAATTGAAACAGCCAACTCCAAACATTCCGAGTGGCTGCTCAAAACAACGACATTCGATGGCCTGCCAGTATCTATTACTCCACACAACACCTTAAATTCCTCGAAAGGCATTAGCATTATTAGCATTAGCATTAGTAGAGGCATTTGATGCAAGAAAGCAAGCTTATGCAGCATCAGCCAAAAAAAAAAAAAAAAAAAAAAAAAAGTAACATAAATAAATAAAAATAACCACTTCCACTTCACCCCTCTGTTCGTTCGAAATACCTGCGTTCGAAATACTGTCCAGCTGAGCCTTAAACTTATTTAGGCTATCAACTTCCACGACAAGGGATGGAAGTCTGTTCCACCCACCAACCACCCCGCTGGCTAAAGGCAAACTTCCGCACATCTATCCTACATCTGTCTTTCCTCAATTTGAATTTATGCCCTCTCAGGTGATTTTTCTGAGCTAGAGGAAGAATCCATCAGCATTGAGCATGCTCAAACCATTCAAGGCTTTGTACACCTCTATCAGATCACCCCGCTGGTGCCCTAGTTTCCAGACACTGTAATTTGCAAAACTTAAGCCTTTCTTCGTAAGAGAACCCCTTTGTCCCATTCACCAATCTAGTTGCCCTTCTCTGTACTCGTTCCAGCAGCTCTACATCCTTCCTGAAATGAGGCTCCAGGCCTGTATACAGTACTCTAGGTGTGGCCTGACCATTGCTTATACAAGGGAATAATCACCTCCTTATCCCTGCTAGAAAAATTCCTATATATCATTGACAATACACCATGAGCTACTCTTGCAGCTCGTCTGCACTGCTCAGAGAACTTCATATCTGCCTGCACCACCACCCCCAGGTCCCTTTCATTCTCTACCACTGTCAGTGTAGTACCACAGAGTTGATACGTTGCTCTGGGGTTGCTGTTTCCCATATGTAGTACTTTACATTTGTCAATGTTAAACTTCATTTGCCACCTCGAAGCCCATCTGCTCAACCTTTCCAAATCCTGTTGCAGCAGCATAGTGTCAGTAGTGTCCTTGACAACCCTGCCAACCTTCGTATCGTCTGCAAACTTGGACATTAAGCCTGATATACCATCATCAATATCATTTATAAATACAGAAAACAATAAAGGCCCCAATACTGAACCCTGAGGGACTCCACTAATAACATTAGTCCACGATGAGCAGTGTCCATTGATTACCACTCTCTGTCTTCTCCCCCTCAACCACCCCTTTATCCATAGCAGCAACTTGCCTCCAATGCCACACTGCTCCAATTTGTGCAGCAGTCTTCCATGTGCAACAGTATCAAAAGCCTTTCTAAGATCCAAGTATATAATATCAAAGTTATTCCCTGCATCCAGTTCTTTGTGACTGCATCATAGTATCCAATCAAATTGGTCAGGCAAGACTTCCCCTTAACAAAACCATGCTGTGTCCTAGCTATAACTGAAGTCTTGTCTAGATGATCCTGCCAGTGCTTCTTTCACCAGTGCCTCCATTAATTTTCCGGGAACAGAAGTTAAACTCACAGGTCTATAATTACTTGTGTCAGCCTTTGATCCCCCTTTGTGAATTGGGGTCACATTTGCACATCTCCAGTCAATGGGTACCTCCCCTGAGTCCAAGGAAGCTCTCATAATTATGGCTAAGGTTTGCTTACCTCCTTTGCTGCCTCCTTTAATATAACTGGATAGATCCCATCCACCCCAGGTGCCTTTCTTGTGTTTATCTTCAACAATTTCTCCTCCACTTTGCTCTCAGTTATTACAAGATTCTCTAGCTTACTGCTAGAGTTGAATACACCTCTGGCATTCCCCTCGCTGAATATCTCCTCATGTGTGAATGTCGATGCAAAATATTCATTTAGTTTGTTAGCTACCCGAGCAGGGTCATCAACAGTTGACCCATCGATCTCAAGTGGACCAATCTGATTCATCCCCTTCCTTCTAGAGTTTACATAAGTAAAGAACTCTTTGCTGTTTTTCTTTGCATCCCTTGCCAAGGATTTCTCGTAATCTGCCTTCGCCTGCCTAACCTCCTTTGTAACTTGGTTGCATATCAACTTGTATCTATCATAGGCGTCCGTGTCACGTGTTAATTTGTATGTATCCCATGCATTTTTCTTCTCTGCCATATGCCTCATTAGTTCATCTGACAACCATTTAGGCCTAAACCTTGAACAATATTTCTTAGTTGGTATGTAAAGCCTAGTAGCTTCCACGATAAGTTCTTTGAATGCTTCCCATTTTGAATTTGCTGTTGGCAATATCATCAGTTGATCCCACTGTATAGAATTTAAATACTGTCTCAGTCCATTGTAGTCGCCTTTACGAAAGCAATACCCCTTCCCTTTACCCCTAATGGTAGTTACCTCTTTGAGTAACTCCCACTTCAGCACACTGTGATCACTGCCACCAAGTGGTTCATTTATCTGCAGATTCTTAATGCATGAAGAATCACTACTGATAATCAAATCAAGAGTATTACTCCCTCTAGTTGCCTCCCGAACATGCTGATGTAGAAAACAATCATCCAATAAATCCACAAAAGCCTTGCTACTGTGTGAGTGACCAGCCCCAAATTCCAGTCAATATCTGGGAAATTAAAATCCCCCATTATAAGACTCTCTGATTTACTGGCCCACTCTATTTCTCCGAACAGTTTCTTATTATACTCATCAGAGTCATTAGGCCTATAGCACACTCCTACTCTCAATTTTGATCTCCCAATGCTTATGTCACACCAAACTGACTCGACACTGCACTGTCCAGCGATGTCGACTGCTTCACTTCCTTGGATTTTATGTGTTTTTTAACTAATAGCATAACCCCTCCTCCCTTCCTATCCTGTCTATCCTTTCTGTAGACATTGTACTCCCAAATTCCAGTTCTGCATTTCTTATATCTGTGTGACACCACGTCTCTGAAATCCCCACAATATCTGCCTTTGATGTTTTGAGCAATACCTCAAATTCATCAATTTATTTACTAAACTCCTAGCATTGGTGTACACACAAGTATATATGCACCTGTTCTTTTTCTTAGCTACCCTAACACAACCCATGTGTTTACTTGTACCCCAATGATTCCCAGCAGTCTCTGAAATATCCTGCATCTTATTTTCCAGGCTGCGGCTCATTCCAATAGAAGCAGTGCAAGAATCACTTTCACCTCTGCCAGTGGCTACTGTTAATCTATTAGTCCTTGTATCCCCCCAATCTAGCAGTTTTCCGACCCACCTAACATTGCCTCGATAGCATCAGCAAACATTCTTGCACCCTTTCTATTTAAGTGTATCCCATCCCTGTAGAAGCAGTCTCTCCTGTTAACAAGTACAGACCAGGCTGAAAAAAATTTTACCCCTTGAGCCCTGCACAATCTTTCCAGGGCCGAATTGATTGACAGGGCTCTCATCATATACTCCCTCCTATCGTGTCTGGGCAGAATTGCAGACACTTTCAATTTCAACCCTAATTCACGGCTTTTTTTCATCAGTGACCTGTACTTGTCAAGTAATTCCGCCGGTCTCCTACTCTTAATGTCATTAGTGCCAACGTGTACAACTATATCACCTTTTGTGCCCTTAAAAGATGATATCCGCTCTACAACGTCATCAACTTTTGCCCCTGGCAGACATACCCTGGTCCTATTCCACCTATCCTTTTTACAAAGCATGTTTCCCGTTTCCCTGACAATAGAGTCACCAACAACTACTAGTTCCTTTGGGACCAGCGCATTCTGCCTTGGGGGTTGCCGCTGTGTTCCGCGATGACCAAGTGCAAGCTCTGGCATTGGTGTGGGCAGCTGAGAGCTTGATGGGCCCCTCACTTGTAATCCTTCGAGGGCATCCACCCTATCCTTCAAGCTCTCATATAGGCCCATAACAACGCTGAGTTGTCGCCTTATCTCCTTACACTCCTTGCATCGCACACACACAAAGACATCCCCCATGGCAGTATCATGTCCCATACTTGACTGCTCCGCAAACATCAAGCAAATAGTGCATCTTACAAGGCTGTGATTCAGAGGACAACTGCCCCCCTCAGTTCTCCCCTGGGCCACAGCATTCCCATCAGCTTGAGCCCTTTGCTTTGCTGCCCTGGTTTGAGTCATGATTTAGATTTACTTTCAATAAAATTTCAATTTCTGTACAAAATTAAATCCTAAACTTGTATCCAAACACAGTTATAACGCTATATTTATGTTTCAGTAACGAGTGTTATCTACGGAATATTTACGTTTCAGTAACGAGTGTTATCTGCGGAATCCCTTTATATAACTTTCGTATCAAGTTATGTATTAATTATTTGTTTTTACTAATTATTTATGTTACGTAACCCAAGTGGTTATATGTATAATTAATTATGTTAAATAAAATTAATTATATTACGTTTGTAATCTAAGTCGTTATATGTATTTATTTAAACGTACAATTTAACTGCTAACGAAGTTCAACTAACGCTATCTAGTACGGTATATCGTATCACAAAGGCGGGAAAATTACGAACGGTTAGCGGAGTTGAAACACGTGGAAACCTTTACCGATACTTTTATGCAATTACAAGGCCGAGTAAAGAATAAATACACCAAATTAATCAGAAAATCACAAAATAATGTTATACTACTAAATTTAAATCAAAGTTTTAGAAAAACAATAATTTCAAATCAATAAATAAGAAAAGCATTATAACCGAATGGGATCTACTTACAATATCTGAAGAGTAATTAGTTCAAGAACTGAGTAATCAAAAAGTAATCAACGCCAAACGCATAACGACTAAAAAAGACGGAAATCTCGTCCCAACTAGGTCAATCATTTTAACTTTGAGTACCCCGGATTTGCCATCCTCAGTAAAGCTGGCTATTTAAACTGCCGAAGGCTTATCCCATTCCATTCGTTGTTTTAAATCCAATCTTATCCTAATCCCATTCGTTGTTTTAAATGCCAAAAATATGGACATTCCAACAAGCATGCAGAGGAGAAGCTATTTGTCCTATTTGTGGTTCCAAGGAACATACACAAGCAGACTGTTCAGCATCAAGTCCCATTTGACCCAACCGCAAAGAAAGTCACTCAGCATCTTCAAAATCTTGTGAAATGTGGAAAACAGGGAAGAAAATTCAAAATATAAAATTGAACAAAATCACATACCCTGAGGCACACAGACAGGTTATTTTGACCATGCCCAGTCGTTCATATGCATCTTACACTCGAAGCTTTAATTCAACAGCAGTACAAACAGATGTATCAATACCTCCCAGCACATCTATGGCTAATTGGGTTAAAAATATATTATCTAACTTAGGAAAAGACACACATCAAACTAAAACCAATGAATCGACCAACACCCCAAACAGCATCCCAACTGATACTCGGACAGTGCCGCATGACAAAGAAAATTATAAAACTACTAAAGACAACAAGAAACCTGAATCGTCTACCAATAGTATTGGAAGTAGGTGTACACTCAGATCATGAAGAACCTATACTAGAACTTCATGCAAATGACACTATGGATACTGACGGCCCCAGCTTCCAAAAAAAGACCAGAAAAAGTGCTCCTCAAACAAAAAACAGTCAGATGAATCATCCTCAACTAAACCTAATGAACACAGTGTCTTACAATGGAATTGCAGAGGTTTTCATTGCAACACTGACGATATTCAATACAAAATTAACCGATATTCTCCAGTTGCCTTCTGTCTACAGGAAACTTACCTAACCTCACAAATTTCTCCTTCGATAAAGAAGAAGAGATCTAATTGAAAGCTTTTTAGAGGCACTAAATCTCATTGTACTCAATACTGGTGCACCGATACACGTACAGCTCCCAGCAGGACACACCTTAGCAATCGATCTCTCAATTTGTTCACCAGTACCAGTCCCAACCATAGAGTGGTATGAAATAAATGATCCGATGGGCAGTGACAATTTCCCAATAGTGAGAAACTTTCTGAAAACAAAGACTCCTTTAACTCAACCCTGCAGAAAGTGGAAATTTGTCCGAGCAGACTGGGCAAAATTTCAGTCACCAATCGATCTTGATGAGGAAAAAATCTGCCTCCAGCATATTGATGATGTGGCAGATTACATCACATCGCATCTTCTAAATGTGGCTAAAGACACAATACCACTATCAAATCCCCCAGGACGAAAGCATTATAATTACTGGTGGAATGACAAATGTATCACAGCACAGACAGTAAGAAATAAAGCCTGGAATTTGTTTCGGCAATATCCGAGCACAGTCAATCTCATTAATTATAAGAAATTAAGGGCAAAAGCACGCTTCATACAAAAGCAAGCAAAGAAAGAATCCTGGACCCGTTTTGCATACAGTTTTCACAGAAATACTGATTCCAGAATAATATGGAAAAAAATGAGACAGTTGTCTGGTATGTTTCTTACCATACCTTCTCCAATCCTCTCCTGGAATGGGAAAGATCTCTCTAATCCTGTAGATATAGCTAATACTTTAGGAAATACTTTTGCAGAAATCTCAGCAACATCAGTCTATACTACCTCATTCCAACGAATTGAAAACACTAAAGAAAAGCATGCTATTCATTTTCAAACTGCCCGTCTTCTCCCATATAACAAACCTCTGCAATATTCTGAACTTTTACATGTCATTAAAACCGCCCGCAATGGTGCTTCCGGGCCAGATGGGATTTATTATGTCATGCTACAACATCTTGATGACAAAGCTTTGCGCCGCCTCCTGGTCTCTTACAATCGCATATTTTTAGAAAATGTTTTTCCAGCTTCTTGGCATCACTCTACAATTTTGGCATTCCTGAAGCCTGGAAAAGATCCATCCAACCGCAATAGCTATAGACCCATATCTCTCTCAAGCTGGCTCAGGAAAATTCTTGAGAAAATTATTCTGGTCTCTTACAGTCAATCTGTAAGAGACCTGTATTATCCTGGTTTCAATAGACATAGAGAAGGATTTTGATACCACCTGGCAGTATGGTATACTTAGTGATCTTTACCTTCTCGGACTACGAGGCAACCTTCCTATATTTGTTCAGAACTTTTTACATACTAGATCATTTCAAGTTCGATACCAACATGCCATTTCCGCAACTTTCATCCAGGAAGAAGGTGTTCCACAGGGATCAGTACTGAGTGCCACTCTTCTTGCTCTGAGAATAGATTCTATCACTAAGTAGCTTCCAAATACAGTTGAGACTTACCTTTATGCAGATGACCTTTTCATCTCCTGTTATTCTCAAAACAATGAGGTCTATTGAAAGACAGCTTCAGGTATCACTTAATAAAATTCAACTATGGGCGAGCCTCAACGGCTGTCGGCTCTCGCAGAAGAAAACATTTGCTGTTCATTTTGTAGACAACGCAAACTTCATCCAGATCCTGAACTTCAAATTTCTTACGTCTCCGTCCCGGTCACCAGCAACATCCGATTTCTAGGATTAACCCTTGACAATAAGTTAAATTTCCTAGATCATATTAAAAATGTTCGGACTTCCTGTATAATGAAGTTAAACATACTCAGAGCTTTAACTGCCCAAACGTGGGTGCAGATCCTACCTCCCCTCTTCGGTTATACAGGGGATCAATCAGATCCCGTCTCGATTATGGTGCTCCAATATATGATTCTGCCAGAAAGAGTGCATTACGCTGGCTTGATCCTATTCAACACAGTGCTTTGAGAATTGCAATTAGTGCGTTCAGAACGTCGTCAGCACGTAGTCTGTACATTGATGCTCACGAGCCCCTATTAACTTTATGCAGGAAAACACTGTTTCTGAAATATGCTGTCAAGATACAAAGTTGTGCCTCTCCTCCCGTTCAGTCATACCTTTTCAACCCACTGTTAGAAAACCTATACAGAAACAAACCTAACATAGTAAAACCAGCTGGTCTTCGCCTTCTTGAACTGGTGCAGGTTTCGAATATTTCCATCTATTCCGTAAAGCAGGTAGCAACTTATACTCAACCACCATGGGCTCCTCCTCCTCTTCCAACCTGTGACACTTACCTCTGTCAATGGAGAAAGACTACTTTTCAAGCATCAAATGTCAACCAAATTCTTCCAGTTCACACTCAAAGATATACTGATTTCTCCCCAACTTATACAGATGGCTCTAAATTTAATTCAAATGTTGGAGCAGCTGCAGTGTTTCCGAATACAATTGTATCAGTTTCCCTTCCATCAGAATTTAGTATATTTTCTGCTGAATTATATGTAATCAAACTAGCTTTAGAAAATCTCTATTCTGACTGTTCCTTAAAATCTGTTATTTACACTGATTTCCTCAGCTCAATCATGTCGTTATATAATTCCTCAGATTAAGTTCACCCTGTTCTAGATGAAATCAGAAGCTTATTACTGCAAATTAAAGAACGCAACTAACTGGTCACTTTTTGCTGGATTCCAGCACATTCCGATATTTTAGGCAATGAACTGGCCGATAAAGCTGCAAAAAATCCAACTACCTTAGATTTAACCAATATCTCTGTTCCAGCATCAGATTATGCACTAACCGTTCATGCTGCTTGACTATCACAATGGACAGCACCCTGGCACTCTCAGACTAATAATAAACTCTTTCAGTTTAAACATGATCCGAAAATTTGGCGCTCCAGTGTCCGTACATCGAGACGAGAAGAAGCAGTCCTTTCAAGGGCAAGAATAGGGCATACCGATCTGACCCACCTTCATTTACTCACAGGAGATGATCCACCACAATGTACACATTGTTCTAACAATTTGACTGTAAAACATATTCTTATTGGCTGCCTCTATTATAAACATGACAGAACTTCATCTTTGATCTCACTGGTTAATCTTCATAAACCAATAACTCTTGAAAATCTCATTGGTGATAAGGCAAATATTTCTGAATTTTTTGACTTCCTCAGGCAAACTGGGCTTTTTAATTATTTCTGATTTATGGAAAACTCATGTTTTAATATAATAAGTGAATAGACACATTATAGCCTTAGCAGCTTATGTGCCATTAAGCCTCCATAACAACAACAACATAAATCATGAATTATTACTGTATTACTTATTATTCTACCCAGATCCGAAACGGTAAATACGTTTTGTATTTCACTTATTATTAAAATGCAGGAAGAATGTGGAATGAATATTACGTTGTGAGGTATGGGCAGTGAGGTGAAAATAATTACGTATATTATTAGCTCGTTAATTAATAATTAATTGGCGAGCAAATTACTTACTTTTCACTTCTATTAATTACCCGTTAATTTCTGAAATTAAAAATTCAAGCAGCCATAGCTCAGTAACCGTTTAGAATCGGACACATGCTGATATCAATTTTTTTCGTTGTTTTCCGGTCTTTACTCGATATTCAGAGTGACCTACATGTTAAGAAATATCCTGTGTATACTTCGCTTTTCATCCGTTTTTAACTATTTGCGATATATCTCTGACCACTGTGACTGAATATAAAATGATAACTATAACCAATCGAGAAGGAAAGCTGGGAAAAACCCCTTTGTAGCTAAGCACTCAGTAATTGAGTGCTTAGCATTTATAAATAAATAATTATTTAAATAAATAATAATTTGTTATGTGCAATGGTTGGCGTCTGTAATTTTCGTTTATTCTGTTTGTTAGCATGTCGAAAACAAAAAAAAAATCATTCCGTGTTTGAGTTAGTCAGCCTAGGGAGAAGATAGCTAATTCCCCTCCTACGAAAACTGGCTGGGGAGGACTTTAGTTTTATTGGTCAGAGGATACACGCAATTTAGAGACATAATGCGCACTGGTAAATGATTTCACAGGTTTAATTTCATATTAAGGCCATAATATGACAGTGTTTTTTTTTTTCTAAATCCATATAACGTGTGAAGCATTGGATATTATATTTGTTGTCATGCGCTGATTGGAGAAATTAATGAATTAATTATAAAGAGGATGTGAAGAAAAAGGAATACTGTCATTTTGCGCATATGAAGTCGTTGGTTTTTGATGAGGTCGAATATAATAGTCATAAATTATTATATTAATCATAACATAAACGTAAAATATCTGTTATCTTTCGATTATTGTTAACATTCAGGAGGAAATATGTAAACTACATTACAAAAATGTTGACTAGACGCTACGATCTGAGGTAAGTGTTGCTGTCTCATTTCAACATGTATTTCTCGGAAAATGTTGAGTGAATATTATTGTGCAGTGAAAATGGGAAAAAAAAAACCTGCTTTTATGTGTTATTAGTTAATGAATTAGTAATTAATTGCTAACAAGATAATAACAAGATAATTTATTTACTTTTCACTTCGGTTAATCACAGAAAAGTAAAAAAAAGTTAAGTTATAAGAAATAAAATCAAACGCTCCTGAAATGTCCTTAAATTACATAACTTAATAATGTCATGGTGTATTAATAATTTTCCTTTTACTGCACATTCCTAATTCAAACGGATTACATCCCTGTACTTACACGTATACTTTTCAAGAAACGGTAATAACCTTAAGTGAAACGGCCAGATGGCCCTCGTTGCCCGGAATCGTCTAGAAATCAGAAAATCTCTGCAAAGTAAAGCACACTCATTATTTTTATATATGAAAAAAAAAAAAAAAAACAGTCTAATGGTTCATTGGTACATGAGGTTCGGTTTCCTGGTTGGGTCATTTTATTAGATGTTCTAAATTATGGCGTTTCTATCTTCGAAGTCACCAGCCAGTGTTTTCCAAGTAAATTTTCATTATTCTCACGCGATACCAACCATTTTTTTTTTTTTTTTTTTTTTTTGGGAAGATTGTTTTCTTTGGAACTGAGCCATTTACTAAATAGAATGGAGGGGCAGTTCTAGATTGGGTTTCCATTGTGCTGATGCTGTAATGTCAGAGTTGGCGAGTGTTTCGCAAAGGCTGAAGTCCATATATTAGACTCCGTATTAGACAATGATATTAAACTACACTCTACAGAGTTGTTGTTTTCGTTGTTGTTTTTCCTTCAGGAGATTAATTCTCCATTCTATTAGTAAAGTCTGCTTAATAATGAAGAAAAATTTTTGCTTGCTACTTTGTTGCCCGATATGTGTTCTCTATCTTCTATAGCTGTACTTTTTTTGGTTTGTGCTATTTTATAGATAAAAATATTTCAAAATTGCAATCGTTTTTCTATATTTTATTTTGCAGTTTTTTTTTTTTTTTTTTCGTCTGAGTAAGGATCTTTCAACGTTCCAAAGAAAAGGAATTGACAACAGAACTGAGGTGTGGAGGCAAAATTTTCACTCAGAAAAGGATTTAGTTGATTGGTTTTTTGGGGAGGGAGAGCAACGTCCGCGGCTTTATCATAGTGCGCATTCGTGTTTTTTTTTTATTATTATATATATATTTTTTCTTTTGTCTATGATGTTTATGCTCACTGGCTAGTTTTCATGTTGTGCAGACTGAAAAACCCGGAATATTTCACGCGAAAATCTTCATTCCCTCTTCCTGAGATCGCTAATCCCCCCCTCTCTTTCACCTCTTTAAATGAGTGGGAAAGTGGGGAATCCACCTATCCCAGTGGGTTCGCCACTTTGTTGTTATTATTATTATTATTGTTTTTTCCCAGATTCCATGCGTTTTAAAATAGATTCTCTGCACAAAAAGCTGTTTTCATTAACTAATAATTAATTAGTTTCCCCCCCTTTTTTTATTGCTGAATTTTGCCAAGTGGCGAAAACTAACATAAATTGAAAAGTCATTCATGAAAAGTCAAACTCATAAACCATCTCGTTTACTGTAACAGAAATATCTTATGGATCTCCATTACTACCTTCGCTGAACTCAGGGGGGTCCGCGGACAGCAGCTTGGGGACTACTGCACACAATGCTACAGAACGTAATTAAAAGTATATGGGCCTTGAAGTGTGTGATGTCGTGTACCGTTGTTCTTCTGGCCATTTAGCCACCAGACTCCTGCTGAAGCCCGACGTTGGCCACACTTCGCCCCGTGGAGGCATACCAGGTACCCAGTAGTTGCATAGTTTACTCTAACAGGTCCTGCCACCTAGTTTCCTGAGATTTCAGTGGCTACGACCTTAAAAAAAAATTACGTTTGCGTGGGTTGAACGCTAGATTTAAAGACCGAAATGTCGGCGAACTTAATTTGGATGATATTAAGTTTTGACCTGTGGGGTATACGCTGGCGGGCAAATAGAGAGGGAGAGGAGACTGAAGACTTGGGGAGAGAAAGACCGAAGAAATGGGATCAGTAGAGGAGACGACCCCATTATAAGTCAGTGGGGTATATGTATGTTGAGGGTCTGACGGCTCCGGGGATTTCTCCCATCTCCGCGTATGTTCTATGTATCGAGTGACAGTACCCTGTCTATGCCAGAGGTTTAAAAATAATGTAGTTTGTTGTGCCTGTTGGCCGCCGGGCCCCCAGTGGGACCCGGCGTTACCATACCTAGTGATGGGAACGCCGGCCGGGTGTACCAAGAGACTAATTATACTCTGGCAGGTCCTGCCACTTACTTTCTTGGGATTTCGATAACTAGGACCTAAAATAAAGGTTGGATTTTAGTAGCGCAGTAACGCTATAATTGTTTATCGCGTTACTGCGCTATAAACAAAATAGAATCCCGGTCCACCTATAATGGATATCGACTCAGTACAAAAGATAGTGGCAATACACTTCTGCAGAAAACGAAAGATGCATCCTGACCCAGAACTAAGAATAAACAATCAACAAATCCCACTGAAACATAGTATCCGATTACTGGGTCTAATCATGGATCAGAAATTAAATTTCCTAGACCATATAAAACATCTACGTACAGTGTGCGTAAACAAATTAAACATTCTACGAGCAATATCTGCCATGACATGGGGAGCTGACCATTATTCACTTTTACATTTTTATCGAGCAATGATAAGATTAGATTATGGTTCTCCCATCTACTCATCAGCGAGGAAAACTGTTCTAAATTGGTTAGATCCTATCCATCACAGTTCATTACATGTTGTTTTCGGAGCATTTCGTACCTCACCTGTGTACAGCCTATACACAGAGATTTATGAACTCCCACTCGGCCTTCCTAGACAACTTCTTCTGAACTACGCTGCAAAAATTCAAAGCCTTCCCGGACATCCAACACGGCAATATCTGTATACTCCAAAATGGGAAACTTTATATGAGAAGAAACCTAGCATGTGCAAACCTGCCGGCATACGACTAAAAGAAATACTTTCACAATGGAACTTAAAAATGGATAAAATCTACCAAGATACCCCCACATATCTTCCCCCATTTGAAATCAGTTCAGCCGACTGTGAATGGACCTCACAAAATGGAAACAACATAACATCCCAAATCAATATATGAAACAGCTGCATTCCTTTTATGTAATACAATTATCTGATTACTCACATATGTACACTGATGGCTCCAAAACGGATACACACGTTGGTGCTGCTGTGGTCCTGCCAAGTAACATAATCTCTCAGTCCCTTCCAATAGAGTGTAGTATCTATAGTGCTGAACTGTTTGCAATAAGTCTCGCACTAGATCACATTGCCAAAACATCCCTCGTAAAAAGTATCGTTTTTACAGACTCATTAAGTGCAATACATGCTTTACAGCTACAAAATCAACCATTTAATCCGTATCTAAGAAAAATTCTCTCCTGCTTATCGCTTCTTAAGACTAAAAAAACCCCAAAAATATCAGATTCACTTGGATTCCTGGACATTCTGGAATACTGGGCAATGAACGTGCTGATCAAGCTGCCAGACATCCGTCGAATTAAATTTATCACCTGCATAAAATTCTACAGTGATTTTAAAAATGTCATTCGAAAAACCTCTGAAAATATTTGGACACACACCTGGAAAACTCAAGAAAACAACAAATTATATCAAATCAAACAGCAGCCGAAATCCTGGAAATCAAGTTTTCGGACAAACAGACACGAAGTTATCCTCGCCCGGCTTCGCATTGGACATACACATTTAACACGCTTATCTCCTAATGAAAGATGATCCTCCGCAATGCCCTCAGTGTCTAACCATACTAACAGTAAAGCACGTCATCATAGAATGTCCACGTTACCAAATTGCCCGCCAATCGCTTTCAAATCGCATTCAAATGAACAATTAAGCCTTGAACTCATTATGGGAGAAAACTCAGATGTAAAGGTACTCTTTACGTACCTCAGTCTAATAAACGTTACCAATCGCATCTAATATTCAAACATCAGTATTAACATAAATGAAATAACAAAACTCGAACAGGCGCAATATAGCTGAAGCAGCTTTTGCGCCACAAAACTACAAAAAAAAAAAAAAAACAACAAACAGGGCTGATTACATACATAAATACATAAATAAATACTCATTTCTTGAAAATGCAGCAAACCCATCACAGCACTAGGCTAGGGGCATAAACTGAGTGCAAAGGAGATAAATATAAAAACAATGAATAGGAATTATAATGATCGAAAAAATATATATGTTGCAGAACATCACATTTGACTCAAGGATGCATTTACTGGGCAAACAGGCAGGCAGCTGTTTTTATTTCTCATCATTTGATTGGAAACCTGGCTCCTGTAGGCTTCAGAGTTGAACAACCTGTTGCAAACAATGTTTTGATAATTTATGAGGTGAAGGGATGCATTGGGGAACATTCTGTCCGTTTGTTTGAGTCTGGAAAGTTTGGATTTGAATTGGTTTCTTGAATTTTCTCTGTTGGGAGGAGCTGTTATGTTGGCTAAGTTTGGTGAACTGCTTTCAGAGGTAATTAACTTTGCAAGAAGCACGATTCCAGACCTGCAAACCCTGCCGGCATACGACTTAAAGAAATACTTTCACAATGGAACTTTAAAATGGATAAAATCTACCAAGATACCCCCACATATCTTCCCCCATGGGAAATCAGTTTAAACATGAGACTCGTTGATCATCTGTTGCAGAGGCTTTGTTTTTAAATTTTCATAGAGCTGTTGCCTGGATATTGTATGGGGAAAACGAAGTTTACTATTCAGCCATCTAAGAACCCAGTATTCTAGGGCAAGGAATTTCTTGACGGTTACTTCAGGAGAACCAGACCAGATTTCGGAGGCATAAGACAGAATGGGAAAGATGCATCTTTGAACATAATTTATGACTGTTTTTTTTTTTTTTTGTCTTGAATCGCTGCATTTTTTGCTTGATTAGCCATTTTGATTTTTGAATTTTTTTTTAGCAACACATAAATAGTCACAATTAAATGAAAGATTTTTGTCAAAAACAACTCCTAAGTCTTTGTGAGCTTATACATTTGGAATTAAAACATATAAAGTGTTCAAACGAGTTTTGGAATCTAAAATTAACATCTTTTCATGACCATGCTCTGCTTTCACTCGTTTTAATGCCTTCTTTGTCTACATCGATGGAAAGTTAATTAATTTTCATAGTTGCAGTTAACGCCTCAATTTCAGTTGTTGCTGTGATCAACTCCTCACCTAACTCATCTTCATTTCATTCAGTTTCTGTGTCATTTTGATATCAGAATCATCTGTTTTCTTATAAAGAACGTTACGTACAGCAAGGTATATGCCTAAACACAACATAAATGATGTTCGCAACTCACTAGTTTTCCATATTTAATCATTAGACTGGCAACATCAGTAACACAAGCAACAATGTGCTTCTGAATACTGAGATGAAATTCTTCTCATGCTCTTATAGCACTTCCTGCAGAAAATGATCCAATAATTCGTACCATCCTAAGCTCTAAAATCACCTTCATCCGCATGAACTTTTAATATTTTCTGTTTTTCAAAGACAGATATTCATAAAGATATATAAAACACTTTATCCTGCTTATTTCTTTGCACAAATTTCATTTTTAACTTTGGCCTTAATGATATCAAAAAGTTTATATATAACATTCATTATATCACTAGGGTTTGCAGGAAGCGAATACTCTTTGTCTTATATTACCTGCTTTAAAAATTAATTTTTGTAAATGCATTTACAGAGAATCAATCAGCAGAAACAAGCTTGCTAACAATTTCTACTAGGGTGTCTTTTTCCTTCTTAGTAAATACCTTAATAATGTTTGCTTTCGTTTACTAATAGAAGAGCTTTTTCACTCTCCTCAAGTGCTTTGCGCTTACAAATTCCACTGCCTGTTGACTCAGGCAATGAATTCTTCTGTCCGTGGAAACTGGAATTTATTGAAAAAGGTAACATTTTTAATTCTGGCTATACAAGAATAATAAAGATATAGAGAATACTGTTCTGCTAATTACGAACAGTGGCTGCATTATGAAAACTCATGAATTTAATTACACTGCTCGACAAAAATAACAGAAGATGTAGAAAACGTGTATAACTCGTGCAGCTTGCGAAGAAGTGGGACTAAAGTTGGTATGGCTGTGTACTTAGAAACAGAAGAGTGATGAACTTAGAAACAGGTATAACGGATATTTATAGGGGTTGTATAAGAATTACCAAAGAACTCACCTTGCAGATACAAGACGCTCGAAAACATTGTCACATGACATCAGTACGGCATATGATCCCCTACAACGGTTAAACAGCGGTGAGCCATGCTGATAGCGGTGAGCCATGCTTAATATAAGGGTGTCGTTAAGATTGTGTGGCAACAAATCCAATTCTTCCACCAACCTAGACCTTAGCTCACCAAGTGACCGAGAAGTTGGCTGTCGGCCAGAGGGCGTCCCACACATGTTCGATCGGATTTAAGTCTGTGATAGTGTTGGCCACTGCAGACATTGGATATCTTCAGTTTCAATATATTCCTCAACCACTTCAGCTCTATGTACAGTGGTATTTTCATGCATGAAAAGAATATCTGAGCCAACCGCACCCCTAAAAAGTGGCACATAGGGTTTGAGGATCTGTTCTCGTTCTGTTAATGTTGGAGGGATGGTACCGTATTCCTCGTTATCTTCAGATGAAATAATGAATAGAATCTGTTTGTAGGCTAAAACGGGACTCACCAGGGAAAGAACTGTACTCCATTTGTCAGGGCACCAAGGCTTTGAAGTGGTTTGGGGTTAATGGGATACAAACCACTGGCTTCGTTGCGTAGTGTCCACTTGAAGTGAGCCCTCTTAACACAGTCCGGTTGGAAATATTTTCACCTGTGGCCGTAGCAACCTCAGGAGACAGTTGATGACAGGACATCATAGGGACGGCTTGCTGTTAGAGCCAGATAGCGGTCTGTTCTGGTTGACGTTGCCCTCGGGAAACCTTGGCGAGCTCTTCCTGTGATGATTCCTGTAACTGCTTCCACAGCGCCGAGACGCCACTGCGCGACACATTAAGCCAATGTGCCATCTCCATCTGCGACTGCACAGCTTCAAGTCGTCGAACGGTCCGCCATCTCAAAGAATGATTTAAACGATGACGACTTGCCATCCTGGTACTGGACATGTGGCTATCCCACTGAGCAAGCAAAAAAAAAAAAAAAAAAACAGGAATGAAATTATGTGGTCACAATCCTGTTTTTTATAGGCATGAATAATTTGCATAATGTGCGGCTCTGTAAGGTGGCAAATCAATTTCCATTGGATACTCGGAATGTGCATACCCAAGATAGATGCCTATTATATCAAATATTCACCTTCGGCGACACTGTTCACAATAAAATATTCATTAAAATAATTTTGTTTTGTTAATTTTGTCGAGCAGTGTATAATTAAAATTGAATGCAATTAAAATTAAAAAGTAGACTAACAAACTTATAAAATTAAAGTACTCATTAAACTTACTTAATTATAAAATATGAGACATTGACCTACCTAATATTCTCTCAATTTGTGTTTTCCCGACAGTAAGCTCAAATACTCTGCTCGGGCGAAGAATTTTAGCAATCCTGACTACAGTAAAGGTCCAAGAATCCAGCTTCTGATTGTTTTGGGAAATGCAATAAACTGAAATAATGATTTTTTCCCCTCTCAGGCAGGTATAGCTTTAGTTTTAAATAACGTTAACTTTAGACTAACTTTAGTTATTCTAAAGTCAATCCAGTCAGTCAAGTCTAGAGTCAATCTCAGGCGAGGAATGCATGGTTTCCCCTTTCGAGAAAGCAGGTGTTTCTTTTAGCAAACCGATTTTGAAAATACAAACAATTACAGGCCCAATAACCGACGTCTCGATGACTTAGAACTTAGTTGCTTTAGTTCACTTCAAAGTTAGAACACATTACCGTGTTCTAACTTTGAAGTGAACGCAGTAACGTACAATGCATGCAGTTGTTTCATTGAATTAGCGATGCAAACTCAAGAGAACTTTTCAGTACCATGCTTTTACATGAAGGAGTAGGTTGCTATTACGCATTTCAATTGTGTTTGTAAACAGTTCTATAGAAAGCTCTAACCATTTGTATTCGATCAGAGAAAAGATAAACATTTGAAGTCTACGTTTATGACAATATTATACTTAACTGGAGCTTGGTTCATGCATGACGTTTGTAAACAGATTTGCCTGATGCTGGTCGATGAGGATAATTTTGCGTTCTTTGGGTTTTACAAAATCTGTTTTGGGAGATCATTGAGCATCAGTTTATATATTGGCCTGCAATTACGTTTAATGTTATTAATCACCCGGTTAACAGTTTCAGAAATTCATGGCTGGTATAATTCTAAAATGGAACCTTC
The DNA here is from genome assembly GCF_048544385.1 of Mastigoproctus giganteus. NCBI lineage: Eukaryota > Metazoa > Arthropoda > Arachnida > Uropygi > Thelyphonidae > Mastigoproctus > Mastigoproctus giganteus. The sequence goes on from NC_143576.1 coordinate 68,947,544, forward strand.
AAGGGTACCGTCAGTAATACACCAGTATTTCTCACGGATACGATTATAATGGATATATGCAATGTTCACTCCTAAAAGCTTTCTGTTGAATTATTGAATGATCTGGGACAAAGATTCCCAACGTGGAGCGCCTTCGTGGGCAGCACAGTCGGTAGAATCATCGTCCTCCCCACACCGGGTGGAAAAGACACGAGTTCACGCACCGTCGATAAAGTGAGTAATTTTTACTGGCCTTTTTCAAAACGTGGTTTGAGTTAGTCGGTTTCAGGCGAGGGAAGCATTGTTTTTTGTCCCGGAAACTCGGGTTTTTCGACCAGCAAAGAGAAAATCGACCACAGAACACCCGCAATTTACAGACAGTATACATGGAGCAATATGACCTTAGTTGCTGATACTACTAAAACCCTACTACAACAGACCAATCTGGGGACCGTGAAGTTATACCAAGGAGACCGTGAGGTTATTTATAGAATCATATTTCACTCTCCTCCGCACGAATGGGTAAAAGGAAACTTCTGCTTCAATAGCTTTACTTTTTGCAATTACAGTACTGTACTTTAGTTTTGCTTTTACAGTCTCTTTTACTAATTGCAACATTGATGATTGTATTTAGTATGAAGATATTATGCAATATTTTTTAAATTTATGTATTTTTGATTAATATAAAGTGTTTTATTTAAAATGGCAACTAAGTTTACCAAACTATGTTTTGTTTTGTTTTTTAATAGTAAGTATTTCGATAATTACAAAGGACAATTGACCCACATGTCAATTGTCCGCGAAATGTTTCCAGTTAAGATGGAGACCTTATACTCACAAAGGTTGGGAACCACTGATATAGGGATTTGAATCTAATCGTACTTAGTGGGCATGCAGTCTAAACAGTACGTCCGTATCTGAACATTGGGACAATAAACAACTTAGAAATTAGATTTGGTTTCCATTCTTAGAGAGTAAAGAAATATTCACTTCCCAAAATTCTTTAGAATGAAGTTATCATTAAGATGATAGAGCACCACTCCAGACACTCTCCTGTCATTAGTGGAACTACTACTTCGCATTTTATGGGTTTTGGAATGTCACCCAATATAAGAAGTGGCGTGCCATTTCATTCTAGCCTTTTCATTTTGAAAGGCCTTTATTATGTGGAAAGAACGAACGGTTCATTGCGATTATCCACTGCGTACGAAGTTTTTGTAGAAACGTTATAGCACGAGTGCGTAAGAAGGAATGTGGGAAAGCAGTTATTCAAAGCGAAGATTCCATGCGACCTTAAACATTTCGTATATTAAATTCCATTATTTTAAGAATAGAGATTCATTTTTTTAATCAGGATCTAAATGTACAAAAAGATATCCAACTTTTGGTTGTGGGTATTTAATTTTCTATTGTGGTGTTTCTAAGATACTCAGAGGGTTGAAATCGAGTGAGTGACACTCTCAATCTGTCAGGCTAGTTTCCCTCGCTGATAAATGTGAGGAACAAGGACAACTAGCCTGAGAGTATTTTGGTAGACGATTCCACTTAGTGTAAGGCTATTTATGTTTTAGAATTCAATTGTATCTGATTTATGATTTTATGTACTGATTGTACATGCATATGGGAAATACGAAACGGAATGAGCATTCGGTAATCTTACTAGTCTCGGTGTATGTGCTTCAAGATTAGGTTACAGGATGTAATTAGAAAAGTTGTTATTTTGGGTTTTTCAGCCACCATGACTGTACAGTTTATATTGCATACCGAATAACCTAAAAAAGTAAAGTTCGTGTATAGTAGAATATAACCAAAATTTCGAGATCAAAAGGTAGTCTTTAATTAAGCAAACTTACGGTAGTGTAGGCATGTAGAAAGAATGGAAGATTTCCTTACTTGAAGCAAAACAATGGGTAATAATAAACCCAGAGGCAGATCAAGAGGATGGAGAATCCATGGCATCAGTCATTAGTAGAAAGCGAACTTAAGTTGACTAGGGGTTAAAATCGTGCAGAAAATAGGAAAACAATGACGAAATAATGAATAAAACGCTTACCTTCAAAGAAGGAGTGATTTGTACTGCCATAGGGTCTGAATGTCCACTGAGTCTAATATATTTGGATGATGATTGACGACTGTTTCCATAGATTTACGAGCAAAATGACAAAGAATCGAATACCGGAAAACACTGCCATAAATTAAAGATTAGTAACTTAATCGACAGCTGATCGGATTTGCTAATATTTATTGGAGGACCGGTATATTGATATAAATATGTTTTTCAATATGTAATAAGTAAAAGAATTGGTTTAAAGTCAGCCTCTGTACCCTTATGGTACAGAGGCTGACTTTAAAATATAAAATTTCATGAAAATTCGACCAATAGGAGTCGAATTGTTGCATACAAGAGGACGAAAGATATGGTGAAGACAAGAGGCACTTACGAATTTTTTAAAAGCCTATCCGAATTATTAAATTAGAAAACATGCCAGCATTCAAGCAGTCATCTTAGTACACATCCAGAGATGTACCAATACATCCTTGGACAATACATGGTCCAGAGTCCAAAAATGAATTATAAAAAAATATTTATTGCACTAAAATATTGGATTCTTCAGTTGGTTAACTTAAACGGTGTCTTCCTGCACAAAACTAAAATTCTTAAAAAGTCCACAAAATTCGTCTTCGTATAAAACAAGAATAAAGCCTCATAGCAAAGCTTAGGACAAGGACAAGGTATTCTTGTATTGATTGCGGCCTCCAGGGTTACCCCTATATACCGCTGTAGCATCTGTAGGTTATTTATAGCCGGAAAGTGTGTGTAAGTGTGTGTGTGTAAGTATATATGTGTGTTGTGATGGTTGTTGTTTGCCGGCCCTGGAGTCTTAGCAGCCGGGAGGCAGGGAGCAAGCTACCTGCGTCCCGACTCCCGTCCCTAGCCACGTGGAGGCGCTCCAGGAACTATCTAAATTACACTTAGTGGGATTCCAACAAGTGGAATCCCTGTTATAATAAATAAGGAATAGGGAGGAGAAAGTGGGAGAAAAGAAAGTAGAAGAAGAAAAGAGAGCAAAACACTCTCTCAGGAAAAAGAAGAAATAGGAAAGAGGAAAACACTAGTTGGAAAATCTAACAAGCGAGAGAGCTTGAAGAGGTAAAATTTTGAAGCCTGAAGGCTTGTAATTTTGAAAGAAAGATTTCCCCTAGCCGGGAAGGAAGCCCAACTTGCACCGACAAGGGGAAAAAGAAAAGTCTCAAGGAAAGAACATAGGTAATGTACAAGTGGCTATTAGATAGCCACTTAAAAGAATAAATTAAGATAAATAATAAATACTTATGTCACCGATATGAAACATAGCAGTAAACATATTAACAAATTACACTGCATAAGCAGAGAGTAAAATATACAATATTTGCAAAATAAGTAATTAAAATCTTGGCTGAAAAATTAGTCAACCAAGAAATTAACAGAAATAGTCAACCACAAGAAATGCAGAAACATATATACAAAACACAAAGAGACAAACAGAAATCACCCAAGGCAAAGATATGCCAAAGGCAAAACCCAATAAATACTGTACAAATAAATTAGTTAACCGAAACAAAAGCAATTCTAAATTTAAATCTAAGTATAACAAATCAAAATAATAAGTTAAGTATTAAACAATAATTAATGAATATGCAGAGAAAATGTCTCTGCACAAGTAATCTAATCTATAAACATATGTACATAACAAGCAAGTGCACAGCTGCTACCACAAGCTGCGAAAAACAAAACTTGTTTCAAATAACAAGACACGTAGAATTAACAATAATGCATAGGTAAGCATTAAAAAAAAAAAAAAAAATGGATGGCAATTGCCAACAAAGCAAATGGATCTGAGAGGGCGGGGAGAGGTCCATCCCACTCCTCAGAACCAAAACCCATTTACAACTAAAAATGCTAGACCAAGAACTATATGGTACTAGCAAAAACCCAACTGATTGCAGCTGCAATCAGGCAGGAAAGAAAAATACAACAAATAATCAGCCCCGCAGGGAACAAAATTAAATCAAAACACAAGCAGCAAGAGAAGCAGCCAGCAGTAAGACAGGCTAGAGAGGAAAATCATCTCACTCAACCAGAAAAGCCAACTGAAGGTTGGATCTGAGGGAGCAGGGAGAGGTCCATCCCACTCCTCAGAGCCAAACAGACAACGCAAGAAGAGAAAAACTGTCTCTTCAACATAATAATGAGCTAACTACACAAGTAATGTACAATATAAACATTTAAGATTAACTGCTGATTCAAAAACAATAAAATCAGTTACTCTCAATTCTGAGAGCAAACAGCAAATCAAACAAAAGCACCATGATATTAACAAGATAATTACAGTATTTACAAAATACATACAATTTAACACAGAAAATCATTTCAGGCAACCCGGACAGAGTTCGAAGTGGGAGAGGGGTGGTCCATCTCTTCCACTTGGCCAGGCAAAACCTGAAACAAGTCTCCAGAAAAAGACGCAAAAACTCTGCGTCCAAAACACAAGACAATTTAGGCAAGGAAGAAACTCCTCTCAAAAAAAAAAAAAAAAAAAAATCAATACAGTAATATATATAAATATTAAGAACAAATATTAGGTATTAGGTATGTTCGGGGTCTGACGGCACCTGGGATTTCTCCCATCTCCGCGTATGTTCTCTGTATCGGACAAGCCAGAGATTTAAAAGTGTGTGGGATATGTACTGTGTAGTTTGTTGTGCCCATTGTTCATCCGGCCTGTTAGCCGCCGGGCCCCTAGTGAGACCCGACGTTACCAATACCTGCCACAGGGAGGCCGGCCGGGTGTTACCAATATTTGTACTCTGGCTGGTCTTGCCACTTACTTTCCTGGGATTTCAGTGGCTAGGACCAACCGAAATCAAGGGTTATTCCTTGATAAAGCCGCTCTTCTCCGGAAGACACTATTAGCAAAAGAAGAGAAGGCAGAAAGAGAGTCCGCCGACCCAACCAGGCGCCAAAAATCATCTAAATTATATACATTTGTACAGATAGACAATTGTTGTCTTAAATCCACATATAAATTACAATGTAGGACAATATGTTCAACCGTCTCCTCAGAGCCACAAGAGCAGAGAGGAGAGGGGACGAGTCCAAATCTATACAAACGAGAATTAATTCCATGTCCCGTGATTAAGAAAGTGGGAAATTAGGAAATTACTCTTCTGATTTCACCTATATCATTTCACCAACTCCCACATTAATTCAAATTTATTTAAAATTTCCATTGTGTGCCGCCGAAAATAAATTCATGGGTAATATTTTCAATATTCTTCCAATTCCACGTTCAGTGACTCTAGTGTGCAGTTTGTCACGCGCGTGAAATTTTCAAGAAGTGCGTCCATATATCAAGACGGGAAAAGGGTTGGGAACCTGTATTTACAGAATTCGCCTTACCAGATTACATCAAATGGGAATAAATTATTTCCCAAATTGGCCATGAGCTGCTTTCAATACTGCAACACTGTAACACCTAAAAACGAAAAATCCAAACCAGACTATTAGATAAGACTAGCAACCAAGAATAAGGCCTTAATCAACCTTGAAAATTACAAAGATCAGCAAAACAACCCTCTTGTGATTTGTTTAAAAACAATTGATAACTGCAGCTTGTACCCTAAATCAAGAAATCGTATTCACCAAAAATGTCTGCATAGATAAAAATTCTCGTATCTTAACAAGACTTCGCTTACTTTTAATTATATAAAATCCTGCGGGTTCATTCGTAGAACCGTTAAACCAGCCATCTTCTTCATTTTTGACCCTGATGTCTAGATTCATGACAAGGTGTAGAACAAAGTATTTCAGATTCATTAACTCATATCAAACTTTTAACTTTTACAGACTTGTTAGTTCCGATTGTAAGCTGTGATGCAGATTCCAGATGAGAAGCCATTTTTCAAATATTAAGCATGTTTCATGCAAGTAATATTGAAAAATACTTTTATTAAAAAGTATTTTTTTTTTGCATAAGCACATTAGTGCTTATGCAAAATGCACTCACATAATACCCTTCTTATTTGTCGTTTTTCGACTTTTTTTTTTTTTTTTTTTTTTTTTTTATCCCTTTGCATAATTAATCGAATAGAAATGCCAGTTGGCTGATTAGCCTGCTTTCCTCCAGTAGATTTGTATTACTGCACCATCTATCAATAACCCAACAGTCAATGCGCTGTCAAGTTCCCATCTTGCTCCAAATCACTGCTAATAAGAATTCCCATCATGAACGCTGCACCAAAACGATTACGTGACAGGCTTATTATTCCTGTTAGTTTTAGCGCTCTTCTCGCGTGGAATGCGAGAATCGCGTGCACATGATTTTAGAGAGAGAGAGAGAAAATAAAAAAAAAAACTAATTACTTAGTATTTTCGAACTGGAATTACAAGTAAGTGCTAATAAACTGGAAAGAAGCTCATGGCCCTGATTCATGAGACATTAATCATCTCATGCGACGTAAGTGGAGTCATACGAATAATACGACTTGTGATTACGCTGGAATTATTATAAACTAAATAAGGGAAGGCTTATTTTAATTGATTAAAGTTTAATTTTATTATAATTGAATTTTAGAAGATTAACTTATTTGCGTAAATATCTTCATTGCGTAAGATGGTATTTTTATGAGCTTGTAATGAATATCTTTGCTTCGGGAACTTTTAAGAGTTTCTTCGTTGCTTTATTTGGTAAAAAAATGTATATATTGTTTGTAAAATGGATAACAGAAATGTTTTTTGACTCAATTTCATCGCTACTGCGACCTGTGGGATTTAACAGCCTTTCATTATGGGGGAATAAAAAAAAACAGTCGAGGTAATGTGGTGATATTGCGTGCAAGTTGGCAGTTGTTGTTCAAATTTGCGTGATTGTACAAAAATACGTGTACACTGAGCCCAGTTGGTGACTGTCGTTGTTTAACACTGTTCTTGATTTATGACTGTCCCGGAGTAGAAACAGAATTTTTTATTTCTGTGTTTTAGTGCTGCTGATGCGATATATGAATAGCTTAAGGCGCATAAAAATTTTAAGGGAAAAAAATCCAGATCTCTGGAAAAACCTATTTATCTTCGCTTGTTCTTAATATCATTTCTTTATCTTATGGCCTTCTTATTTAAAATATTTTTTTAGGAATAAACTATAACTATTTATAATGTAGACATGTAATTAGAGATTATTAACTGTATTTATTGAATTGAATCGAACATTCTACGCGCGTGGATTTAATGGTTACTTGGGATCCAAAATCCGCCTGACAACAGTAATCGAATAAGTTGGATAAGAACAGAATAATAAATCTGCACTTTATTATTAGATTCATGTCATTGGCATTCGTGGGATGTGAATAACTTTTTAAGAAAGACGAAAACTTTCTTAAGAATGATGGAATCTGTCCTAAAGGGAAATTTCGCTATCATTGGTGAATTTAAGTACCTCTTAAATGTCGATGTCGACTTTTAGGCGCATCAAAGACTTAGACCATATTGTGTCACTAAAATACAATGAAATATTGGTTAAGGTGGCAGGTAGAAACTGATCAGATCTAAATGCAGTGACGCATTGAAAAAGTAATGAGCAAGATGGCGTCTTCGTTGTACTTTAACGCTTTTTTTTTGTGAATATGTCTACTAGGAGTGGGCATGAAGATTGACACTAATTTTACTAACATAAAATGAAGAATGATTATTAATAAAAACTACATACAATTACACCTATGAGACCTTCATCTCTAACACACATATACATGTTTATGTTATTTAGGTAGTATGAAAGTTTGCTCTAAGTAGTAACTAATTAAATGAGGTTGAAAGTATGTAATTTATGAAGTGAAGTCGCTGCTGAAGCATTTAAACGTTACAATCGATGTGCATAATTACATGGTTGATCAAGTATAGAGTTTATATCTATATACTATGTACTGTACTTTATCAACCATATACACATGTACACAGTAAACTCTTTAAAATCCAGCACCCTCGGGGATTCAGAAGTACAGATTTTAGAGAGATATGGCTAGTAGCTGAGCAGTTTTAGAGGAACACATTCAAAAATATTAAGCCCAAACAACGAACTTATGATATGTGAACGTTTGATCTGTGAACGTTTATGATATGTGAACGATATGATTGTCTTGTGCTTTCATTTTGTTTTTGCGGTCAGTAGGATTTAAACAGCATGAATAATGCAACAGTTTTAATTCTCATAGCATAACAAACTTTGTAACGAGTTGCCTTGGTAGGATACCTGCTATCTAATGAGCGACCAGTTAGTCGTGCAAACAGGCAGTCATAACAGTCTCTCATCTTTAAGACAAATGATAGACTAAGGCGCATTTAGGGCTAGAGCCTCAAGCTGCGAACAAATTTAGACTATGTATATAAAGTGCTTAGCATCATAATACACAGCCATTTCTGAATAAACAGAAAATTTTTAGGTGGCATCGTTTTAGGTTATATCTCATATTGTGAATACCTTCACAACGAGTTGCCATGATATTGCACTACTTCGAATAAGTAACGCTTCACCTAAGGAGAAGACTAGTGTTACTTATTCTCAGATAGGTACCACCACCCAGACAGCACTGTTTCAGGGCTATTTGGCCCTTCGTCAGTGAGTGGGTAGGTACCCACTCACTGACGAGTTATACTTCATAACTGTTTTTGCCATCATTGCATCACTTGGGTACCTACCCACTCACTGACGAAGGGCCAAATAGCCCTGAAACAGTGCTGTCTGGGTGGTGGTACCTATCTGAGAATAAGTAACACTAGTCTTCTCCTTAGGTGAAGCGTTACTTATTCGAAGTAGTGTAATATCATGGCAACTCGTTGTGAAGGTATTCACAATATGAGATATAACCTAAAACGATGCCACCTAAAAATTTTCTGTTTATTCAGAAATGGCTGTGTATTATGATGCTAAGCACTTTATATACATAGACAAATGATAGTTAACCTATAGAGAAGGTATCTGTTTCAATACCAGCAATCATCTTAAAAAGAAAGATGTCATTTTTTTTTCTTGGATTCTTAATGCAGTCATTAATAAGAGTGCCGGGTTGTGTAGTGTGCTTGTGTGTTTTATTCTGGAGATATTTAATTTCCGAAAACCAGCATCAGGCTTTTCGATTAATGATCTGGGCCGTTATACTACATTAGTTATATAAAACTTTGAACATTTCAAACTCCAGTTTTCGTACCCTATACCAGTCAGTCGCTATATGAGTCGCTGTGGGCTGGCACTAACTCCGGGCTTTACAAATTTCTACAAGCTTTTAAGAGGGAAGTGGTGTTTCCAAAAGTAAAAGGTCTACTGAATGGGCAAGTGTTTTGGTCATTTTCTATATATTTAGATCCTATTTAATCCCATCAGTAGAGCAAGGAACTTTTTGAGGCTTTTTTTTCGACGTGTGCTGAATTTTGGCAGTTTTCAAATTCATTCCGCAAACGGACAAATCAGCCATGTGTAAAAGGAATTCTTCAGACATCATGCCATGATGATTCATGACCCAAGCAAAGGAAGGCTGGTAGGAATTAAAAGAGAGTTATGTGGAAACCAAGGTTGTCAGCGAAGTCGCTGCTGGGTTAATCAAATGCCCGTCAAGTAACCTGATAATAGATGTTTTTTGATATGTTTACTTCTTGGACCACGCTTTTTATTAGAACAGTAGCGAAATACAACGAGATAACATGTGCTCGTTAAGTTTTTTTGGACTTCAATGCACTAAGTTACCGCAGTCTCCATTGATTTCTCATTATTGATGTTCATATAAATTGTACAACTAATTTTCAAGCATCACTCATGTTTGATTCCTAACACGCAAGCACATGTAGGCTATATTACAAGCAAGAATAAGTTCCTTAACGATGTTTACCATTTTCTTTAATTATTCCTTATATTATATCCGAACATGCCATTAAAAAGGAACAGAAGTAGCCTTTCCCCAGGAGCGTTTGAATAATTACTCCAGTATGAAAAATAAAGAATGTTAACCTACGTTTCGCTCGTACTTTTCATAACCTACTTTTCTGCATCATAAAAAAACATTACGGTAATTGCTTAGCAGTTTTGAATTTCTTTGCTTTTAAGGAACGTTAGGATACAAGTTTTTTCTACAAGTACATTGATGGAAATTTCACTTTGCTGGTTCTGTTTGCTATAATTTCTCAACATCCGTTCAGACCATAATAAATGGTTTCGTTCCGGTGATAAAGTAATACTTTTTATTAAATAATGAAATTATCGTATTTCTGCAGAATTCAATTTTAGTATGTACGCTGCTCTGAAAATTTTCCCCTTAGAGAGAGTACAGAGTTCTGTTTACAAATATACGTGGATGTTGCTTAAGCCGAAATACCATCCCAAGCTTAGTATCGCTGCAACCATTCGCTCATCCAAGACACCATGGCCCCGAGTGCCAAACGAGTGTCCAAGCGAATTTTCCTGAGCGATGTATTTTTTTTTTTTTTTTTTATGAAAATCCCAAACACGAAAGGTATCAAAACCTATAGTACTTAGTACCGTGCATGGGTTGAAGGAGAAGTATGGGGGGAGGGGGATGCCGGGAACTTTGCTCTAGAGACTAAACATGGGTTTCACCACTTCAAGCCTCCAATAAGCAAAGTGGTGGTATTTCACCGGTTGATGAAAGTCATCTACCACCTATAGTGTGGTTTTCCCAGTGATTACGTTCTGTTTTATTTCTAGTTAATTTCGTACCCTCAGTTCTTTGTAAGTGGTTCTCTACTTAAGAGACTGTGAGTAAGAACCCGGAAAGGAAAACCACCTTTCTTTTCTTAGTATATTTATAAATCTATTCACTCACAAACTAACTTCTCCAGCAGCTTGGTCACTAGGTGGCTCCTCTCCTGCCTCTACGTCGCGGGTCGGTAACGTGGGGTAAAAATTATGCAACAGGGCAAAAAGGAGCAATGATGGATATAAATGACTATCCACCTCTAGAGTCCTCATGCTCATGGCCAAGAGACGTTACCCGAAAATGACATGAACCAACCTAAAAGGCTTCGAAGGGAAGTACAGTGATATGACTTGCCAAAATTTTTGGTAATACACTTCCTATCCACCCAGCCTGTGGGCAAAGTATCACCATTTCTAATTCAAATATATCTGGAATTGTTGGATTACCAAAAAGGGTGAAACGACTGCAATCGGGAGACCTCCTGATCGAAACAACTTCCTGAAAACATTCTGAATGGCTGCTAAAAACAAAGATGTTTGGCGGGCTGCCAGTATCTGTCACCCACACCACAACACCTTAAATTCATCTAAAGGCGTTATCACAGAGTGGGACCTACTTACAGTCTCTGAGGAAGAATTAGTTGAAGAATTCAGCAGTCAAAAAAGTGATCAGTGCCAAACGTATAATGACAAGAAAAGATGGAAATCTCATTCCTACTAGATCCATCATCTTAACATTCAGCACTCCAGAATTGCCATCCATAGTAAAAGCTGCCTATTTAAATTGCGGAATTCGCCCTTACATCCTAAACCCGATTCGCTGCTTTAAATGCCAGAAATACGGGCACTCTCAGCAGGCATGTAGAGGGGATGCCATCTGCCCAATTTGTGAATCAAAAGACCATACACAAACAGATTGTTCAGCCTCAACTCCCATTTGCCACCCTGCTTTTTCCAAATCATGTGAAATGGAGAAAACTGGGAAAAAAAATCCAAAATTACAAAATTGAACATAAAGTCACATATCCTGAGGCACGCAGGCAGATTATGTTGACCATGCCTAGTCGATCCTATGCGTCTCACACTTGGAGCTATTCGTCAACTGCAGTTCAAAGAGATGTGTTAATTCCACTCACCACTTCTCTTGCTAACTGGGTTAAAGCAACCCTATAAACATCTGGAAAAGGCAGTCCTAAAACTAAAACAAGTGAAGCCACTAACACTCCAATTAGTATTCCAACTGATACTCCAAGGGTCTCGAATGACAAAGAAAAATTGAAAACTGCTAAAGACTCTAAGAAAGCTGAAGCACCCACTAACAGTATGGAAGTGGATGAACACAAAGGTTATAAGGAACCCGTCCTGGAACTTCATACTAACAACACAATGGATACTGTACGCCCCGTTTTCCCAAAAAAAAAAAAAAAAAAAGATGCTCCGTACAAAAAAAACAGTCAGATGAATCTTCGTAAACTAAACCCAAATAATGCAAAACATCATTCAATGGAACTGCAGAGGACTAAGAAGCTATTCAGATGATTTTAAGAATTTACTCACGCAATTTAATCCCATAGGCATATGCCTACAGGAAACATTCCTGTCACTGCAGATCTCGCCAGAGTTTCGAATTATGTCATGTACAGATGAGATAGAAAATCAGAATCTCCTGCACGTGGAAGAGTAGCTGGTCTTATTAATGCAAATGTTCCATCGAGGCTCATCCAGTTACGACCCTCCTTAGAAGCTGTGGCACCTCGTATTGAAGTTGGTAATTCAGTTACCCTTGTTTCTATTTACATTCCACCATCTCTGCCGTTACCTCATTCAGAACTGGACAATCTCCTTACACAGTTCCGAACACCAATTTGCCTTTCGGTGGTTTTAATGGTCACCATTCATTGTGGACATCCACTACGATGGACGCAAGAGGTAAACGGATTGAAGAGTTTTTGAATAACAATGATCAAAATTTACTAAACTCTGGATCTCCAACGTACATCCATCTAGCTACAGTATCCACTTCTGTAATCGACTTGTCAATTTATTGACCGTCCATCTTTCCAACCATGACGTGGTCGGTGCTAACTGATCCCATTAATAGCGATCATTTTCCGATTATTTGCACATTACAAACAGGAGTAACTGTAAATCCTTACCAATAATCCACTTGGAAGTTTAGAGAGGCGAACTGGGATGTCTGTTCTGCCCAAATATGACGTAACTCTATACATAACTGATCATATTCTGACAGCATCCGATGAATCTCTTCCAAAATTCAAGGCATATCACATTCACCGGAATCGCTGATGGAATATAGATTGCCTTCATGCCAAACAGGGGGAAAACCATGCGTGGAATAATTTCCGAAAGTATCCTACCACAACTAACTTAATCGCTTATAAGAGACTTAAAGCTAAAGAAAGGCAAATTAGTTGGAAAGCGAAACGTGATTCGTGGATTGCCTTTGCCTCAACCATCACAAAAGACATCGACACACGGCTCATCTGGAGAAGGATACAGGTCCTGAATGGAAATTTTTCTCGGCTGCCCTCTCCGATACTTCATTGGAAAGGGAAAGTCGTGTCTACTCCTGAAGAAGTTGCTAATGAGCTAGCAGAATCGTTTGCCACAATCTCTGCTTCTGCTTTCTATGCATCCGCCTTCCAAAACATTAAAATAGCTGCAGAACTGCATAACATCAACTTCTTCACACGCCGCTCCTTCCCGTACAACAACCTTTTAGATTAGCAGAACTCAAAGAATCATTAAATAGATCATCCAGTAGTGCCGCAGGTCCAGATAGTATTCATTACATTATGCTGAAGCATTTACCTGAAAAGGATTTGCTTACTTTTTTGATCTTCTACAATCAGATTTTCAATGAAAATGCTTATCCTTCTTCCTGATGCCATTTTTTTATTATTGCCATACCAAAACCAGGGAAAGATCCTACCCTGGTTCAAAATTATAGGCCCATATCTCTCAGGAGTGCTTGGGTAAAATTTTCAAAAGGATGGTGCATTCGAGGCACATTTACATATTGGAATCTCACAGAATCTCCCGCCAGATCATCAGTACTCATCAAAGCCGAATCTCATATCCGCAATGAATTTGTCAGGAAACAACATCTAGCATTGGTAAACTTAGATCTTGAAAAGGCATTTGACACTACCTGGAGTCATAGTATTCTCATGAATCTATACCATCTGGGATTTAGGGGCCATTTGCGTGAAATAATTAAAAACTTTCCTGCAATTGCGCACTTTTCAGGTCCGGTATAAAAGCATGGTCTCTGATTCTCACATTCAGGAAGAAGGAGTCCCGCAGGGATCCACGCTTTCTTAGTTCAACACTTTTTGCAGTTAGAGTTAGCAGCATGACACATGATATCCCAAAAACTGTCGAAACTTTTATGTATACAGACGATTTTACCATTTCCTGTCAGTCTCAAAGTATCAATACCATGAACGCCAACTCCAACTTGCCATAACCAAAATTACATTGTGAAAGTTAAGGAATGGTTATCGACAATCAGAAAAGAAATGCATTGGCATCCACTTTTGCAAGCGTCGAGCTCTCCATCCTGATCCTGAATTACAAATCAACAATACTCCAATCCCACTTGCTACTACCGTCAGATTTCTTGGTCTGATATTAGACAGAAAACTTAATTTCCAAGCTCACATCACTCAATTAAGAAATGTTTGTCTAAAGCATATGGACATCTTCGGTCAGTCTTGTCCATGTCTTGGGGAGCTGATCGATATACTTTACTTCGCCTTCACAGAACTTTAATCCGTTCACGCATATAATTATGGTTGTCTAGTATATGACTCTGCCAGAAGCACTACTTTACAACGTCTAAATATCACCCAATACAGTGCTCTGAGGACTACGTTGAGCGCTTTCAGGACTTCCAAAATCTTTATATCGAAGCGCAAGATCCTCCATTACATCTTCGTAGAAAAACATTACTGCTCCAATACGCTGATAAAATCCAGAGCCCTCTATCTCACTCTAGTTTGGAGTATCTTTATAATACTCGGTGGGATTTGTTCCATAAGAGCAAACCAAATGAAAATAGACGTGCATCACTTATGATGAAAGAGTTTGTTCAGAATTGGAACATTGATTTAAGTGATATTTTTCAGGACACAACTGCTCCTGTTCCACCTTGGACATGCGTTTCTGCCTCTTGCGATGTACATTTTCTTCAGTATGGTAAAAATGTCATACCACCTTGCAATATCATTCAGTTTCACTCAGCTCACGCTACTCTGAACTCCCATGCCTGTAAAATCTATACTGACGGATCGAAAACTGCCGGTACTGTGGGTGCTGCTGCTGCTGCAGTTTTTCCTTCATTTACTGCTATAGCCTCACTACCATTATCCTGCAGCGTCTTCATGATGAATTATATGCTATCAAGTTAGCACTTGATAAAATTATTGAGCTATCCATCTCACCTTCCATAATATACACAGAGTCCCTCAGTGCTGTGTCTGCCATAAGAAAGAATTTCTCATCTTCCCATCCTATCTTGAAATATATGCATTCCCAGTTAATCTCCTGAAGCGTGTCCAATCAGTCAATCAGTTTTTGCTGGAATCCTAGTCATTCTGGAGTTCCAGGAAATGAAAGTGCTGATATACATCTAAACATCCTCAACCAGTTCTCTCACAACATTCACAGGTTCCTTACAGCGACTATAATATAAGCCTGTCATTCGCAAAGCATGCTACCAGAACTGGTCACAGATCTGAATAAGTAACACCAACAATAAACTTTACCAGATAAAGCAAGAACGAATGCTGTGGCTCTCTAGCTTTCGATGAAAGAGAAGAGAGGAAGTGGTATTGGCAAGACTCAGAATTGGACTACACTCATCATACACATCTCTTCCTACTACTGGGAGAAAACCCACCTCAATGTTCATTCTGCCAGACGCAACTTACTGTCCATCATTTTCTGATTGATTCTCCCTTACATGCAACCAGCTGCTCTAACACTTTTCAGTCTCACTCTAAATTGAACAACTCTCATTTATTTCACGTCATAGGAAATGAAGCAAACATAGCAGAACTTTTGATGTTCAAGGTTTAGGCCAAAATGGATGTCAGATGAACTAATGAGGCATATGGCAGAGAAGAAAAATGCATGGGATACATACAAATTAATGGGTGACATGGAAGCCTATGATAGATATAAGTTGGTCTGTAACCAAGTTACAAAGGAGGTTAGGCAGGCGAAGGCAGATTACGAGAAATCCTTGGCAAGGGATGCAAAGAAAAACAGCAAAGAGTTCTTTACTTATGTAAACTCTAGAAGGAAGGGGATGAATCAGATTGCTCCACTTGATATTGATGGGTCAAGTGTTGATGATCCTGCTCAGGTAGCCAACAAACTAAATGAATATTTTGCATCGACATTCACACATGAGGAGTTATTCAGCGAGGGAAATGCCAGAGGTGTATTCAACTCTAGCAGTAAGCTACAGAATCTTGAAATAACTGGGAGTAAAGTGGAGGAGAAACTGTTGAAGATAAACACAAGAAAGGCACCCGGGGTGGATGGGATCTATCCAGTTATATAAAAGGAGGCAGCAAAGGAAGTAAGCAAACCCTTAGCCATAATTATGAGAGCTTCCTTGGACTCAGGGGAGGTACCCATAGACTGGAAATGTGCAAATGTGACCCCAATTCACAAAGGAGGATCAAAGGCTGACACAAGTAATTATAGACCTGTGAGCTTAACTTCTGTTCCAGGAAAATTAATGGAGGCACTGGTTAAAGAAGCACTGCAGGATCATTTAGACAAGACTTCAGTTATAGCTCAGACACAGCATGGTTTTGTTAAGGGGAAGTCTTGCCTGACCAACTTGATTGGATATTATGATGCAGTCACAAAAGAACTGGATGCAGGGAATAACTTTGATATTATATATTTGGATCTTAGAAAGGCTTTTGATACTGTTGCACATGGAAGACTGCTGCACAAATTGGAGCAGTGTGACATTGGAGGCAAATTGCTGCTATGGATAAAGGGGTGGTTGAGGGGGAGAAGACAGAGAGTGGTAATCAATGGACACTGCTCATCGTGGACTGATGTTATTAGTGGAGTCCCTCAGGGCTCAGTGTTGGGTCCATTATTGTTTTCTGTATTTATAAATGATATTGATGATGGTATATCGGGCTTAATGTCCAAGTTTGCAGACGATACAAAGGTTGGCAGGGTTGTCAAGGACACTACTGACACTATGCTGCTGCAACAGGATCTGGAAAGGTTGAGCAGATGGGCTTCGAGGTGGCAAATGAAGTTTAACATTGACAAATGTAAAGTACTACACATGGGAAACAGCAACCCCAGAGCAACGTATCAACTCTGTGGTACTACACTGACAGAGGTAGAGAATGAAAGGGACTTGGGGGTGGTTGTGCAGGCAGATATGAAGTTCTCTGAGCAGTGCAGACGGGCTGCAAGAGTAGCTCATGGAGTATTGTCAATGATATACAGGAATTTTTCCAGCAGGGATAAGGAGGTGATTATTCCATTGTATAAGGCGATGGTCAGGCCACACCTGGAGTACTGTATACAGGTCTGGAGGCCTCATTTCAAGAAGGATGTAGAGCTGCTGGAACGAGTACAGAGAAGGGCAACAAGATTAGTGAATGGAACAAAGGGGTGCTCTTACGAAGAAAGGCTTAAGTTTTGCAAATTACAGTGTCTGGAGACTAGGCACCAGCGAGGTGATCTGATAGAGGTGTATAAAGCCTTGAATGGTTTAAGCATGCTCAATGCTGATGGGATTCTTCCTCTAGCTCAGAAAAATCACCTGAGAGGGCATAAATTCAAATTGAGGAAAGACAGATATAGGATAGACGTGCGGAAATTTGCCTTTAGCCAGCGGGTGGTTGGTTGGTGGAACAGACTTCCATCCCTTGTGGTGGAGGTTGATAGTCTAAATAAGTTTAAGGCTGAGCTGGACAGGTATTTTGAACGAACAGAGGGGTGAAATGGAGTGGTTTTTTTTTTTTTTTTTTGGCTGATGCTGCATAAGCTTGCTTTCTTGCATCAAATGCCTCTACTAATGCTAATGCTAATGTACCTAAATCATATTGACCTGTACAGGAGCATATAATTTAACATCTATAGCTATACACTGAGTGATCACTGAACTATGACCACCTACCTAATACTTCGCAGATCCTCCTTTTTCACTCAGTACAGCAGCTATTCGTCGTGGCATTGATTCAACAAGATGTCGGAAGCGTTCGGGAGGTAATGGCCAACCAAGTTGTGTGTAATGCGGTCAGCAATACAGATATGGAGGTGATTGGTGTATTCAGACGCCTGATATGCTTTTCCATAGTATCCCATAAGTGCTCTATGGGATTGATATCGGTGGAGTTAGGAGGCCAATCGATATGTAAAGTGTGTTTAGGGTCAAACGGTACCAGGGGTTTCCCCCATCTCCGCGTAGTTTACATTGTAGGTGAACCAGTTTACTGGAAAAGCTAGAGATTTAAAAGTGTATGGACTTTGTATATGTGTGATGCCTTGTACCGTTGTTCATCTGGTCATTTAGCCACCAGACCTCTACTGAGGCCCGACGTTGCCCCACTTTCGCCCCGTGGAGGCAGACCAGGTATCCAATAGAATATAGTTCACTCTGGCAGGTCCTGCCACCTAATTTCCTGAGATTTCAGTGGCTAGGACCTAAAAAAAATAAATTAAAAAAAATAAATAAATAAAAATAAAAATAAATAAATAAAAATGTGATCACGTTGAGGAGGAAGCGCTAGGAGGTCAAAAGAAATGGTGGGCGAAATTGATTTTCAGTTGTGGAATTTAGATTGTGTGGGGCGTTCACTAGCGTGCAGGTAGAGTGGGGAGGGAGACTGAAGACTGGGGGGGGGAGATAGATAGAAGTATGGAGCCGATAGGGAAGACAACTCCAGTTTACAGTGGGGCATGCCCATGCCCCACCAGAAGGAAAAGAAGGGGTGACGAGAAGGGGAGGTGACAGCAGGGCTGTCCCCTTATCCCCCACCAGGGAAGGGTTGAAAGTAGGCCAGGCAAGGGAGCTGGCCTATTCGCCAACAGGGCATACATGTGGGGTGGCTTCAGTCGGGCGCCAAGGCGTCAGGGCTACCCCACTTGGTATTCCCAGGAGTGGAGTGAAGATATCTCTGTCCAGGTTTTCAGTCCAGGTCTGTCTGACATTTGTGCAGATCATGCTTGGTCTTTTATTAAGTAGTTACTCGTGGGATCCAGGTCCGTCCACTGGTGGATATTCAGTAGGATAGGCTTCAGTCACAGTCAGGGTGGACTCCCGAAGGTCCGATTGTAGTCAATGCGTTTGGTTAACAGTTCTCAAATGGAATCGGTGTCCTCCATCGGCCAGTATTTGGGAGAGTGTAGTTCAGCCACAGTCCAGTTTTATCTTCGTTCATCATTTGTTGTGATTGTTGTTGTATTTATCCTAGTTGTCCTAGATTTTCCGGCAAAGGAAGAGTCTGGCGTCTTACAAAGAGGCACTGAGCAAAGTTGGTTAGGGCATTGTAGGTTCCCTCGTCCTCCAGTAGGTAGTGCTCCTGATTTTTGGGGTTGAACTGGACTCGTGTGATGAGGTGTCCACGCAGATCTTCGTACAGTTCACACTCGTGTAGCAGGTGGTCCCAGGTCTCGAGGGAACCACATGCGCAGGCTGGGTTGTCTGTCAGTCCAAAGAGGTTTAGCTTGTGGCGGATAGCTCCATGTCCTGTGAGAAGGTAGGTGACGTGGAGACCAGGGCAGAGCCATGTCGGATATTTTGGGTACACCTTTTGCAAGTTCGGAAAGAACCTTCGCGTGATGTCTCCTTTGTCAGAAATCGTCCAGCGTTGTTGCCATATCGATGTCAAGTACGTTTGCAGCCTGTATTTCTCAACTTTACAGTTATTAGCCAGGTCCGTAGTGTGGTCCTGGAAGGTTGTGACTTTGCCACGTCTGAGTTGCTGAAGCATGCCATTGCGAATCACCTCAAGATCAAGAGGGAGAGCGCCCGTGATCACTTGTAGTGCATGAGTAGAGACTGTCTTGCATGCTCGGGTGAGGGTCAATAGGATGGGTCTATGTATGATATCCAGTCGTCTGCGGTTTACCGCTGTTGAGGCTTTGTGGAACCAGACACCGGAGGCATATGCGATTGCCGGGATAATGGCTGCTTTATAAAGGATCGTAAGTGTGCCCCTTTTCAGGCCCCATTCGCAACGTGTGACTCTGGCAAGCATGCCAGCGTATTTTTTCATCTTAGCCTGTATATATTTTAGGTGTGGGGTGAAAGACCGATTACGGTCCAGGATAACTCCCAGGTACTTTAGTTCTGTGACTAGCTTAATTGTCCTATTATTGATTCTTATTTGCGGCGGTCTAGTTGGGGTTAGGTAGCCCTTAAGTAAGATGGATTTAGTCTTGGTGGCCGAAATGGTGAGCCGATGCCTTTCCGTTCATTCTTGCAGTGTGGTTACTGCTGCATTCGCGAGAGTTTCTAGTTGGGCTCTTGAATCTGCAGTAAGGGCTAGGGATAGGTCGTCTGCATAGGCCAATGCCTGTACACCCGTTAAGTCGAGGGAGAGGAACTCGTCCAGTACATAGTTCCACAGGAGGGGGCCTAATACTGAGCCCTGGGGGCATCCTCGGTGTATCTGTCGATCTACCTTGCAGTAAGGGGCCTGTACCAGGATCCGTCTGTTTGTTAGGTAGCTTCTTATGCAGCTGAATAGATTTGATGGCAGTTGGGCTGCCCTGAGTCTTGCGAGGACGCTCGGCCACCAGAGGGCGTCGAACGCCCCTGCAAAGTCTATAGAGATGAGGAGAAAGTATTTTTGTCGGCAGCTCTCCGCCATGTTAAAGCTACATTCCAGTGTGTCGAGGGTTGAGTTTCCAGGTTTAAAGCCAAACTGTTTGTTTGCTGTTAAGCTAGCTGTGAGGTAGTGTGATTCAATCCTATGTCTGAGCAGCTGCTCCAACACTTTGCTGAGCACAGTCACGAGTGCTATTGGCCGATAGGAGTCCGGCTTGTGCTGTGGTTTTGAAGGGTTTTTAAGGATCAATTTAATGTTTGCCACCTTCCAGTCCGTAGGAAACCAGCCTGAGTGGAGCCAGTGGTTGTAAAGGTCCAGGAGCAGATTCGGGGTGTACTCAGCCACTTTCCTTACTATTTCCGGCTCGAGCATATCTAATCCTGGGGTTTTCCTGTTTCTTATTTTGTTAATAGCAATTTGGAGTTCTGCTTGGGTGAAGGGCTCCTCCGTCCTGGGGGATTTGTATGCATCGTTGGCTTGGCATAGCAGTTGCTGTTCAGGAGTGTTGTCTCCTTCAATGGATTTAAAAGTGGCGTCTAGTATATTGTTTACAGTATCGTGCCAGTTGTTGGTCATGGCACCCTGGGGAGTGATGGTGGAAGGGGTTACCTCCCCCCCTTGGCAGCTTATTTGTGACTATCCGATAAATGATACTCCAGGGGTCAGAGTTGCCGACAGTAGAGACCAGATGCTCCCAGGACAGCTTTTTCCGCTGCCTGATCGTCGCAGTATAGGTGTTCCTGGCCTCCCTGTACTGTTGCCTGAGTGGTTCCACCTCAGGGGCCGGCCAGGTCCGTCTGGCTCTTTGGAAGGCGCGTCTCTTCTGGTTCATTTCTCTTCTTAAAATATCATGTTCTTGCGACCACCACGGAACGGCTCCTGGCCGAGGGGTCCTTTTCCTGATTGCTTGATTAGCCGCATTTACAATGGCATTGGTGACAGCGCATTGGTGTTAGTCCGGAGTTTGTTTGTGGAGCTGGTTGGATGGCACGTTTTGTGCATTTCTAGTGATGGCTTCTTTGAATTTTCCCCAGTCTGCTTTGTTGACAGCATATCTATTCTGTTTGTAACAGTTTGTCTGAGTACGGTGGAGTGACCGATGCATAGTAAAGGTGATAGCCCTGTGGTCGGAGGAGGTCCAATCCTCCTGCACTTTCCAGTCATTGAGGTGACCGGCTAGGGATCTAGTTGCCATGGTGGCATCCAGTGTGGCCTCCCAGAGAGTTGAACTGAATGTTGGTAGATTATTAGAGCGATTTATGACAACAAAGCTGCTATTGGCCAAGAACTCCTCCATGTGTTGCCCATTTCTGGAGCCTCTACGCTCTGGGGTCTCACTGTGCCACAAAGGTGAGCGGCAGTTTAAGTCGGCGGATACAAGGATCTTGGCTCCTGCTAGTTCGGTTTGCACTTTATGCAGATATTGAATGTACGGGAGGATATCTGCTTCTGGACGACAGTACAGGGAAATGATGTAGAGTTCCCCTAGAGAAGTTATGATGTGTGCACAGGATGCCCACTCATGACACAGGTGTGAGATCTTGGTGACAGTTATGTTGGGGTTTCGTACAACAACTGCAGCCCATGGGGTTGCTCCATCCATTTGGACAGTTTTATAGCTGGGTGGGTATCCTCGGACAGCGCCTGCACAGGTATAAGGTTCTTGCAGCAGGAGAATGTCTAGATTTTCTTCTTCGGCCCTTTTCCTTATCTGTCCCGCTACAGCGATGGCTCGTTGTGCATTAAGTTGGAGGAATTTAATGCAGCTGTTGTTGTAACTTTTAGGAAGAATCCCCATAATATATTCTTGATTGTTGGGCGCTTCTTGCTTTAATATATACCGGGCATTTGTTATCTCTGACTGAATGTGTGTGTGGGGAAGTTTTTGCCACTTGCAGTTTGCGCAGGCTGGGTCGCTTTGTTTATTTGGACAGTTTGCATAATTGTGCCCCTTCTCAGTACAGTGTCCGCAAGTTGGCTCCTGCTGGACGCACGTGTGGGTGGTGTGGCCGAATCGGCAACACCGGAAGCACTTTGGGACTGTGATGTGTTCCCTGAAGCGGTGGGAGCTCCAGTTTATATATATCCTCTCTTGTTTTGTTATCACCCTCCATGCCTCGGGGGCCAGTCCGACCACCCAGTTTATTGAGCTACCATTCCCGCTCTTGGTTTGGTGTTTAGGTACCAGTAGACTTGCGTGGTCTCTGTCTGGTAGATGTTGTTGGAGGTTTCTTGTGTATATCTCCTCGCAGATGGAAGTGGGGGTCAGATCCGGGTCTGTGCCGAATATAACAATTGAGGGGCCTTTTTCTCTAGGCAGCTCAGCAGAGAGTCCGATCGTCGGTATCTTGGCGTTATTTATGATCAAGTTGGCATCGTCTTTTGTTTCCGTCTCGATTATTACACCAGTGTTACGCGTTTTCCTGATGGCTCTAATCTTGGCTGTTTTGAATTCTTGCGTCAGAGAGTCAATGACTTTCTTCTTGACCTCTTCGCTAGTTTTAAGAGTATCCGTAGTGGTTGGTTTAAGAACCACAAGATGTGGTGTAGGGAGCAGCGTCTTCCTGGGTGCGGACTTGGTGTTGGTGGTGTTTGTGATAGCCATTGTTTTCGCAGTTTGATTCCTCAGCGCATCAGAATATGTCGGGGCGCGCTGTGGCATTTGACTTGCCCTGCATTCCATATAGGCCTGTAGCCATGTGGTAGCTCTCTCTCTCTGTCAAGGTGTTCATCATGTAAGATTGTCTCTATCTTGTGGAAGATTGTGACAATCTCAGATCTGAGTGCTGCCGACACTCTATTTGAGTTTTCCTTGAAAATGTTCTCAAGTGCGGTTTTCAGAAAGAGCGTCTTTTCGTATATGGTACCCTCCGGTATGGCAGGGTCGAGGGGTGTGTCCTGCTGTATGTCTTCTTTTTGGTCTTTTTGTGATGCGGCTATTTCTGGCTGTTCTTTAGTTTCTGTGTAGGAACGTGTTTCCCGCCCCAATCTAGGGATCAGATGATTTCGATTTTTCCGCTTGGTTAGTTGCGATCCAGAACGGGAGTCCTCCTCTTCGTCCTGGGGTTCCACAATAACAGGGTCGTCACTCTGGCCCGGGGATTTATTGTGTTTTCCTGTTCTTCCTTCCATTTCACGAAATTCGGATAACCGGTACAGTTCGGATTATCAAGTGTATGGTAGGATAGTAAGATAGGCCACTGAAAATGATGGCAAATGATACCCACCACAAGTCCGTGGCATATAGCCAAAAGATTAGCAATCAATGGCATATTTGGGCTGTTATACCATAATCAACCATTTTCCAATAAGTCCTACTGAATCCGCCAGGGGGCGTAGCAGATTTGCATATTCAAATTAATGTTCAGGACCATAACTAATCTAAATTTGCATAATTTAACACACAGCACAGCTAGTTCACTATGTAAATAGTTCAGCAAGCAATCAAATTAATAAATGTTAATCACTGCTAGAGTATAGGAAATTGTTCCCGAAAAATGCATTGGAAACAAGGCCGCTGCGTTTGACAGAATAAACTGTTGTGTTCCGTTAATTAATCGCCTTCAGATCGGAAGGTCACCACAACCCCAAGTAAGGCTATTAGCAGGGAGGTACGATGGCACTCTTAACGCCTGCAAAAATAGGAATGTTTGACCTTGTGTTTTCCCGTCGTTGACTGTAAAGTTTTTGTAGCTGAGAACTTTGACCTTGTGTCACACTGCAGTGGACAGAGTGTCTTAACACATATACATATCATATAGGAAAATTTTAAAATAAAAGGTCACCTGATGACAATCTGCATAATATAAGTTGAAGGACGAGAAGAACATCCAATAAAGCATCTATTAGTATAAGTTTAGATTTGATAAACGGGAAGAAACTATTTAAATTTTTAAAAAGTTGAAGAGCATACAAATCACTTGTCAACACGCTACACGCACACGCGCGAACTCTCGGCCAATCGATATGGTGGAAGTCAGAACTGTGTTCCTCAAACCATTCCTGCACAAAGTGCCCGATGGCTCGGCGCATTGTCATCTTGGAAGACACCATCGCCATTCGGGAAAAAGTGTAACATAGCGGGGTGTACACATTCAGCAAGCAGTTGACGATAGCGAAGACTACTGATACGTTGTTCCACATGCACCAGGGGTCCAAGTTCCTGCCAGTGAAACATGCCCCACACCATACAACCGCCTGCACTTTTCATACCATCCATGATGGATGAAGAGTCTCATGTTGTTGACGCCAAATCCGTACACGGCCATCCACGGTGTGGAGTAAATAACGTGACTCACCCGACCAGCACACTTTCTTCCACTCTTCTAACGTCCAACTTGCATTCTCTTTTGCACCAGGCGAGTCTTTTACGACGGGGTCGTCTGGTGGTATAGCCCATACGTGCGAACGAGCGACGCATGGTCATGCCAGATATTGTTCCCGGTTGGCCCATGTTGTATTGGGCAATCAACTCTTAAACAGTGCTGCGTCTGTTCGCCTGTACGAGTCGTCGAACCTGGCGCTCACTTCTAACATCAATCTTTCGCTGACCTTTGCAGTTTTGCCGTCTGGTCATTGTTTGACTATTTTGACGGCAGTCCTGGAACTCTTTAACAACGGCCGCTCTCGAACACCACACCAATTCAGCCGTTTGGGAAATCGAAGCACGAGCTCGTCGAGCATCCACAATCTGTCCTTAATCAAAGTCCGATTAATCCTTCCTTTTACCCATCACATTCGTAATTTTACTACGTACTGAACCACTGACACCTTATCTATGCTACGTAGGTTCGACTAACAGCGCACTCTCGTACTTCACGTGGTCAACGGGTGGCATTCAGTTTTCATACGGGTGGTCATAATTCATTGATCACTCAGTGTATGTTGCCTGTAAATAAACAATGTACAGACACAATTTGGCCTCAGTAGCCCTTGTGTCGTTAAGTCATACCAACAACAACAACGAAGACATATTGCAGTAAGAGGAAACCTGCTTGCATACCACACAAATATTCCCACAGTGCTTATGATATTAACGTGCTTCCATGGCTCGCATAGTTACTTGATATGCATATCTGAGCATGATGGGACATACGTGTATGCAGCCAAATGAAACTGTTGCCTCAGATATGCTTAGTACACAACTACAAGTAGTAAGGAACTTCCCACAAGATGCATTCCCGATTTGTTGACTCACTACCATTGAGTAAAGCAGCATTTAATACCTTCCTGGGATCCATAGACAAAGTAATGACGTTGTTATTGTTCTGTTGGAGCAAATTAGTCATTTTGACTTGCAAATGTAATTATTTCTTTCTTACCCGTAAGCTGTTTCTCTGCACGATTTGAGATAATTATATAAATATCTTTGAAAAAAGGAAGAACTTCAGTTTTAATAAGTGTATATAAAAGTATGTAGGTATCAGCTATTAAGCATGTACACCGAGTAGACAGAAATCATAGGATACCTACCTAGTAACGAGTAGGTCCACCTTTCGCCCGGATAAGAGCAATCACATGGCGAGGCATCGAGGCCACTAGTTCACGAAAGCGTTCCACAGGTATTTCCATCCATGCTTTGGTGCACCGCTGTCCATAATTCCCTCGCATTCCTGGGTGGAGGATCCAAAGCTCGAACGGACCTTTCACAGCATCCCAATGATGCTCCACACGGTCCATGTCCGGTGAACGGGAAGGCCATTTTATCGCGGTAAAATATGCGGAATGCTCTTCGAATCATGTTCTAGTCACCACAGCTCTGTGGCGAGGGGCATTACCATGCTGGACGAGTCCATTACCCTGTGGGTGCACGATGACCATGAAGGGATACAGGCGGCCTGCAAGGATGGTCACGTAATCTGAACCGTTCAGATATGCATCTAGACGTACCAGAGGTCCCAACGTGTGCCAGTTGAACACGACCCAGACCATTACCGACCGTCCACCTGCCTGAAAAGTTCCTTGTTGATATTACGGGTGCATAGCTTCGTGCGGTTTCCGCCAGCTACGCACCCTCCCGTCCGCTCGAAATAACTGGCAACGGGACTCATCGGACCAGGAGACCAAACTCCAACAATCACCTAAGGTCCAGTACCGATATTGTTTCGCCCATTAACCTATTGCGGTTAATGATCGCCTGATCGTCTTAGTGGAGATGTTTGTGGCACCTCCCTAGTTGAAGTCCGTGGTGATTTGTGCCACTGTCGCTCTCCGGTCGGCTGAAACAGTGCGAGACAGACGTCGATGGCCACGTTCATTCATCACCTTTCTCCGCCCACAGCGCTGTCCACGATGAGATGTTATTCCGGAAATGGAGTTTCCCGATACACTCTTGATACTGTTGAACGGGGATAGTGCAATTTTTGTACCACCTCTGCGATAGGGTGACCCATGCGTAGGGCACCCACTGTTACCCCCATCTTTCAAATTCGGTTAACTCACGACGTTTATCCATACTGACATCGAATTACCGTCTACATGAATGCAGTGTACCTGCCAAGCGGTGGGTTCATCCACTAGCGAGAGGGGTGCAAGCGCCAGATGCCTAGGAATCAGGTATTCTGTCCTTTCAGTGTATTATACAGTTGTATTATAATGAACAGCTAAGTTTAGAAAAGGTAAAACTACAGAGATTTATTACATGTTCTATATAGTTATACTTTTAGTAATTAATTGATAAGGAGATAACTATATTTGCTTTTCACTTCTATTAATCGCAGTAAAAGAATAAAAATTCAATTAATTTAAAAAAATGAACGCACCTGGAACAATGTACTGCGTAAAGTAACTAACTTATTATTATAATTCTACTTCATGATTTCTGATTTAGATTTTTTGCGATGAGACAATGTAGTTTCTTATTAGAGAGGGTTAGGAGGTACATTTTCTATAAAAAAAAAATTGAATTGTTTACGTTTTGGTTCTTTCAAATTCCCTACATATATGACTCTTAACACATATAAAACGTAATTTATATTCCTGTAATAGAAATATGTGAACACTTCATGGGAAGGAGCCCTTACCTGAACCCGGGTTTGACGTGTGTTCAGCTGCAATCCAAAACGTCGTGGGAACACAAAAAATGTATTGAACGCGATTTCCAAAATACAATGCAAAAACTCTCTTCAGTGATTTGATTTCTATTTGCTTGATGTTCTTTGCCTCCGCTGAATTTTTCGATTTGCGTATGAGGATATTTAAAAGTTGACAAATATCCTCACACACAAATCGAAAAATTAGCAAATTCTATAACAGATTGCATTCAACTCTTTATGATGCGCACCGAATAATTTTGTATTTTTTTTATTTTATAAAACATAAATATTGTATTATTTTTCTGCGCTTTTTTCTAATTAAAATATTTGCTACAAATTTCCGTCTTCGAGGTGTTCATTATTCCGGAGAGGTGATTTATTTGTTTCGCTTTATTATGTTGTATCAAAGAATTCAAACAAATATTTGTTGGCTTTTGGATTCCTAAAAGTAATTTTGTTTACCGACTGCAATTGGGGTGGTTTGGGCCTGTGTTCGAAGACCGTTACGGACGAGTAGAATATACCCTAGGCCATTTCAAGCGAGACTGAGTGAACGGGTCTCAGAGGAAGTTGAATTTTTTTTTCATGTAAAGAATTTAGATAAACGCATTTACAGACAGTTGCGCGGTCTCTCTTTTTTCTTTCTTCTCTCTTTGAGAAAGCCATTTCCGTAGCTTTCTCTTTAGAGACAGGAACTCGGTTTAATACACGCTACTGTATTCGTAGACATTTTAGAGGTATTGCATTTTCCCAATCGGAAACTGGGCTTTGTTTTAGCAGTTTAGTTTCAACAATAAAAAAATTATTTTGAATGTTATTAATTCTACAATCGTATTTTAAAAATATCGGTTCTGGCCAAAGTTCTTGTTTGTTGTTCCCTTTCATTGCCTTTATTAAACTCCTGTGTTGCTTATAATATGTGTCATGATTCGTCAATATATTGTCATTAAATTTCTCGTGTTCTCTGGTGGGCGTGTTTGTCGTTTGTGGATTAAAAAGACGGAGTCAAATCCAGTCAAGAATCGTATATGACGTTAATCCATACGTACATTACAATTTAACATGTAAACAAACGGTATTAAAGTAAACTTTCTCATCATGGCGAGCATTTACAGGGTTCTCTAGAGATTATTTTTCACTTTTAGTGTGGAATGTCACATCCTTGCGCAATTTAGTCAGATTACATGGGGTTAGATGCTTCTCTGAGGGCTGAAACCGAGAGCTAATAACAGCTTAGTCAGTTTAATCCTGTTATTTGAGGAGAAATATTGTCTCTGTCTTACGAAGCGATCTTATCTTCTCAAGTCTTTGCAAATGATTATCTTCGACAATTTTACGTAAAATGCGCCTTAATTTCTCTGCTGTGATGAAAGAATTTGTCATGATTGAGGTAGTAAATTATTGCAATATACGTCTTAAACTATTTGACTTGTTTTCGAGGACAGATACATTTTCAGAAATATTGAAGGAGACGTTCTTTTCACTGATTTATACAAAGGAATAACAACAGAAAAAAAATAAATAACTATATGTATAAATAAATAACGTCGAAAAATTCAGAAATAATGTTTAATTTCATTTAATTTAATTTATTTATTATTATTATTATTATTATTATTTTTTTTTTTTTTTGAGAAGTGATTTCATTGCTATTGATAGAAGTTAATAGTTAGATAAAACAAATAGGAAAATCCGCATATTTCTTTTCCCGCAAAATTTCCGGTAGCGGTGTCCCACAGTGCTCATCACAGTTCAGAGTACTTTCGGGGCTAACGGCACCAGGGATTTACACCATCTCCGCGTATGTTCTTTGTATCGAGGACAGTACGCTGTCAAGGCCAGTGGTTTAAAGGTGTGTGGGTCGTGTGTTGCGCCCCTAGTTCATCTGGCTTGTTAGCCAGATAGAGACGATAACCCTGTTGAAATAGTGGGGCATGTTCCACCAGAGGAGAAGAACGGGTGGCAGGAGGGGGAGGAGTCAGCAGGCCGTCCCCTGCCAGGGAAAGAGGAGTGAAAAGCAGGCTAGGCAGAGTGTCTAGTCGGGGCTCCATATGGCTGTCTGGCATCATAAGATGCAATCTTCACCTTTGTGTTAGTCCAATGGAGGTCTGAGTCAAAGTTGCAATCTTCATCTTTGCGTTAGTCCGGTGGAGGACCAAGTCCAGAAGTCAGGTCCACGTAGTCACACAGACGTGACTACCAAGTCCGGTAGTCACGTCTGTGTTTTCATAGGTTAGCGATGATGTGGCAGGGATATTTGTCTTTCAAAGAGTTCGCGGGCAAAGACGGTGAAAGTCCGGTAATTAACTTCTTCTTGCAATATTATTTCTTCTCGGTTCCTTAACAAGGAGTTGATGCGTGTGTATAGCTGACATCTGAGGTCCTCATAGTAGTCGCAGTCGTGGATAAGGTGTTGCCAGGATTCCTCCTGCCCGCAGTTACAGCTCGGGTTGTCGGAGATTCCCAACTCGTGGAGTTTCCCTCTGAAGGAGCTGTGTCCCGTAAGAAGGAAGGTGGTGTGCAAGCCAGGGGAAAACCAGGACGGGAAGGTAGGATATACCCTGCTGGCATCGGGTATAATTTTTTTGGTGACTTGCCCTTTTGTGGTAAGATTCCATCTGTTTGCCAGATAGATTGCAGATGTTCCATTAACCTATTTTTTTCTGAGGATTTGCTTTTCTGTGGAGCTGTTGTGTGGTCTAGATAAGTTGTCGTTCTTCCTTTCGAATGTTAGTGCAGCAGCCCACAGCGCACAATCTCCAGGTCCAGGGGAAGGTGTAAGGTATATTGTTGTCATGCGGCACCAGGGGTTCCCCCCCCCCCATCTCCACGTTGCTTTCTTTGTGGGTGTACCAGTTTCCTGGGAATGCCAGAGGTTTAAAAGTGTGCGGGTATTGTACCTGTGTAATGCCTTGTACCGTTGTTCATCTGGTCATTTAGCCGCTGGACCCCTGCTGGAGCCCAGCGTTGCCCAGGTCCAGGGGAAGGAAACCAGCCAGGACCTGGAGCGCATGGGTGCTCATCATGAAGCAGGCTCTAGTTTTTGTTTTGTCAATAGTATGGCAATGAGCCATTAAAAATTAAAAAAAGTCAATAGTATAAATTGGTGGATCGACTCCAACTTTTTCTTGTTGACTGCTGTGTTTGCTTTCTGATACCAGGCACCTGCACCATTGGCCAGGATAGGGATGAGGAGAGCTTTGTATAGAAGGTAGAGGACCCTCTTCTTTAGTCCCCAGTCCCTCTTGATGATTTTGGTTATCAGGGCCGAGAGCTTCCTTGTTTTGGTTCTGAGGTAACAGAGATGAGATATGAAGTTCAAGTTTCGGTCTAGTATTGTTCCTAAATATTTTAGTTCCTGTTTGAGTTTGATGGTCGCTCCATTTATTTTGATTAGTGGAGGTCTACCAAGGTCAAGAGCACCCCTGATCGTTTTTTCGGTTGAGATCGTTAGAAGATTCCTCTTGGCCCAATCCTGTAGCATGTGTGTGTGTGGCATGATTGCCTATGGCCTCTAGTTGAGTCCTGCCGTCTGCTTGAAGCGTCATAATCAGATCATCAGCATATGGCTGTGTAGTGACATTTGGAATATCTAGATTTAAAAACTCATCAAGCACCAGGTTCCACAGGAGCGGCCCCAGGACGGATCCCTGGGGGCAGCTGCTGTAAACCGATCCGGATAAACTATTATTTTAAGGCCACCCGAATTATGAAATTCATCTGCCGTGCTGTGTATCTTATGTCTGTTAATTGAATGTGTTCTATGTCGATTTGCCCCAGTTTCTGGGACAAAAACCTTGCTATCTACGCCTGAGACCGATTAACTCATCCACGGAGCGAAAAAAGCCCATTGAAGTTCCTCTCATCATCGACGGGATTCGAACCCGGGCCTTTTCCCGCCCGGTGTGGGGAGGACGGTGACGATACCACTGTGTTACCAACGCAGACACCGGTCTGGATACAAAGTATTCATGTAAGTAAAGGACAGTAACCAGGGTCTGGATACATCATCATCTTCATATAACTACAGAGTTAATTCTGTGTCACCTGAGCAAAATGCCCATATGCACAATAAATACATTAAAATTTTGAATATACGTACTTCTTAAAGAAGTGTAAGCCGCCTACGTAGCCAGGTGGGAAGGAGCAGCAGTGCGTAGCACACTCTTCTTGATTAGACCGGGGTTCGAGCCCGTCACCACCAAATACGGAGGATGCGGAAAGGTCAGGGAATGACCACCGCATATCCCGGAGCAATATGGCCTTAGTTGCTAATGCTCCTAAAAACCAAATAACAAACAAACAAGAAGTGTAAATTTAGAACAACAACAAATAAGTTGTTAGTAAATCTGAAATACTTTAAAACTCCATGGCTGTATGATTTACAATATTTTGCTTGGTCTTTAGCCTAGCACCATTGAACGATAAATAAATACCTTTTATGGCTTTAGTTGCCTTCCCTTCCTCGGGGAGGAAGACCTCTACTTAGTTAGAACATAGATGTTCTTCTATTAAAAACCTTTTCAATAAATTTATTAAAATAACTAAAATTTTCTTTGTTTTCAAACAGAGAATATAATGTACTTTGATTCATACCGAGAGCCAC
Organism: Mastigoproctus giganteus; assembly: GCF_048544385.1. Lineage (NCBI taxonomy): Eukaryota > Metazoa > Arthropoda > Arachnida > Uropygi > Thelyphonidae > Mastigoproctus > Mastigoproctus giganteus. The sequence goes on from NC_143576.1 coordinate 68,979,744, forward strand.
CTCAAGCACAAGTCTAAAATCCGAATAAAAAGGACAAAAAAGCATGACATGGAGCCCAGTCTCTATTTCTCCACATGCACACACACCTGTTTCAGATAGACCGAGCTCACTCAGTCTGGCTCTCAGACCGTGCCCAGTCAGAACGAAGCATGCCTTCAGACCAAACTGCAACGAAGGTCTTGTTCTGTAATTTACTATTTGAACGGAGGGGAGAAAATGATATCTCTACCTTTGCTTGTATTAAGCCATCTGTTCTGCCAAATATTTACAATATCATCTCTATCCTGCTCCGTTCGACCGTTAACAGCTGTCTTTCCGGCACCTCTCCGCCGACTGCACAGGACTGTATGCCGAGGATCTCTTCAGAGATGCCCCGTCTAAGGCAGTAAAATAAACCAGAACGGATCACTAACAGATCCTCCGGTAACTTCCCTGCTATAACTTGTGCAGCTTCAGTAGATACTGTTCTACAGATTCGAGTTATACCCAGAAGAGCAAATCGTTGAGCAGACAACAAGTGTTTCTTCACTACAGAGTTAGTGGCTGGACTGCACCAAGCCCCTGCTCCGTATGTCATTATGGGTACGAATACACTTTCGTATAACATATTAAAGGCTCTGCCCTTAATTCCCCATTTAACCCTCACGACTCTAGGGAGCTTGGCATACAGGAGCTTCACTTACTGTTTCAATTATTTTGAATGCTCAGTAAAAAACAATCGCTCCTCCAGGTACAACCCCAGGTACTTTACAACTTTCACATACCTCAGGGGGACATCCCCACTCCTCACTAATGGTGGCTTTGTGATATTCAGTCTACCTTTTAACAGCATAGTAACAGTCTTACTTGGTGAGACTTCCAACTTATGGTTTTTACACCATTCTAAGAATCTTAATAAAATTTCACTGGATTTTTTCTCAAATTCTTTTCTAGAATTTCCTTTAATAATAAATACCAAATTGTCAGAGTAAGCTACTGCATGAGAGTTCATGTCATAATTTAAAAAATCGTCTAAAACCATATTCCAGATGTAAGGACCCAAAATTGAACCCCACGTTCCACTTTATAACTTATTTGTTCATAGCTCGTTCTAACTTGCACTCAGCGATCCGAGAAATAACTCTGAAAAGCCTTATACAGATTCATGGAACAGAGTGCAGCTGTAACCCTGCGGAGGACACTGCCCCACCACAGTGCATCGAACGCACCTCTGAAGTCAACGAACAAACCCAAAACATATCGCGCCTGTGCTTCTTCTACATGGTTCATCATCGTTCTAATTGCATCCTCTGTCGAGGAGCCTTTCTTAAAACCATACTGGTTCTTAGAACTCAAGCCCTGAGCCTCATATATACCTCTTAATCTAAAAGAGAGAAGTCTTTCGTAGATTTTACCCAATGTAGGCAACAAAGCAATTGAACGATATGAAGCAGGTTCGTTCAAAGGCTTTTCTGGACTTTACAGTATAACCCCCAGGACCGCCGTTCTCCAAGACTTAGGAAATGTTCCTTCTGCCAGACAAGTATTAAACAAGTCCAGCAGAATATCTTTGTGCTTGGAGTAGAACTGCTTTATAACGCTAGTCTCCAGAAAGTCCACTCCGGGAGCCTTACCATCCTTCGTCTGATTTATCGCTAATTCCAATTCATCATGAATGAAGGGACTCTCGGTATCATCATTACTATACTGCCGATTTTCTTCTAAAATTATTTCTTGACATGAATTTAAAAGACCTTCTCTTGGAAAAAGGTTCATTAAAATATTCTTGACGATCTGACTCCACGTCAAAGTCTCACCCTGGCTCTCATTCTCAACACTATATGTGCCATCTGCAAGGTATAACTTATCAGTAATCAACTTATAAATTTGGTTCCAAGGATCTTGGTTTCCTTGTATCCGTACAAAGTCCTGCCATGCCTTATTTTTAAAAGTCCTGATTTTAAATGAATATTCTCTTATTTTCTGGAGATACTGTTCTTTAAGATCTTGACTGCTTACAACATTTCTTCTCTGACGTTGAAACAACTTCCTTGCTCTTCTCACTGTTCTTTTTAAAGAATCCAACTCTGAGTTCCACCAAGGGACCTTTTTGGTACACTTCCTTTTCCTTTTTATCGCTTGTTGATCATGATGCCTTTTGCAGTAACTCTGTTACTAGAGCCACCTTACCCTGGCGTGCACATCCTCCCAATTTTCAATTTTATTTAATTCAATGTCCATAACATCATGAAAAATGTCCCACCTGGCAATTTTGACAGCATATCGATTGATTTCCCTCCAGACGCGTTTCGGGTCACATAATCAAATGAAATACATCTGTGATCACTAGTTGTGGCAGCCGAATGCACCCTCCAATTTCGTATTCGTGACATAGAAGCTCCAGAGCACATAGTGACGTATACGTATGACTCTCCAGCCCCAGAAGAAAAAAAAAAGTTGGCAACTAGGTAGGATCATTTGCCACAACCCAGCCCAGCCCACACAGGCAAGGAAGTCCTCAAGATCTAGTCCTCTATCATCAGACAACCCCACCCCCAGAGCGTGGAACCAGCATTTGTATCCGCCGCAATGATTATAGATCATGTCCTCAACTTACACTCAACCCTTTCAAAGTATCTCAAATACGGCTCTAATACATCATTAAATTTGCAGTATAAGGACACCAGGTATACGGATCCAAACGGGCCTACAACCTCACAACATCAACATGTTCCATGATTACCACACAGCGACGTTATCATAGTGATCCCCAAGTCCGGGTTAATAATCAAAATCGCTGTGTAAGGTTTCTCACCACACGTACGGACCCTATAGTGACCTGGATATCCCCTTACTTTTCAAAGGTAAGAGTAAGATTCTTGCAAGAGAGCTATATCATATGTCCATTCCTCAATCTCCCGAACAAGCTGAGAAGCCACATCCTTAGATCTTTGTGCATTTAACTGCACGATTTTAGCTTACATAGACCGTCACTACTCATAACTAGGCGCCTCCGTAGCCAGGTGGGAAGGAGCAGCAGTGCGTAGCACACGCTTCTTGATTGACCGGGGTTCGAGCCCGTCACCACCAAATACGCAGGATGCGGAAAGGTCAGGGAATGACCACCGCATATCCCGGAGCAATATGGCCTTAGTTGCTAATGCTCCTAAAAACCAGATAACAAACAAACAAACTACTCATCACTAGTCCTTTTTCTGTTTAATTCTAAAGCTTTTTTATACTCTGCACAACTATCCACAGCCGTATGCAGTAAGGAGATTTGCTGTCTCCAGCAATTTATGCATCTCGGCGCTACAGCAACAGTAGGACAATTTTTAAAGGAGTGTCCTTTCTCAGAGCAATGGCCACAGTATATCTCATTCTTACAATGTTTCGCTATGTGCCCAAAAGCCATACACTTGTAACATTGTGTTACAGTCACAATATCCCGCACCCGGAACGAAAAACAATCAATAAAAACTCTTCCAACTTCAGTCAAAAGCCGGTGTATATTCCCAGATACTTGTAATATCCAATTATTCATGTTCTTATTTTTCACTTTATTAACTGATATAACAGAGACATTTTCTTGAAAAAAAGTTTTCAAGTTCCTAATCCATAATTGTTCCATCAATTGAGCTTTGTTAACTTCCTGCTCAACATCATATATCAATATTTTTGGACTTCTCTTTCTCACTGATTCTATTTTCATATCAAGCTCTTTAAATTGCGAACACTTCATTATTTCATCAATATCTTCCTGTGATTCCGCTTCAATAAGTACCCTTTTGTCCTTGATAGCCCGAAGACTCTTAACCTTTAGGTCCTGCAAAACTGGCCTTACAGTCTTTAACAGATCACCTCCCATTTGTTCACTGGATTTATACTTATCACTATTGGTAGTTATTATCGCTACTTTCGGCTTATTCAGATCTATTCTTTTTGCAGTCACGGCTGCATAACTCTGTACTTTTTCAATTTTACTTTCTTCTTCCTTTGATCTTAAAATTTTATTATCTATTTGGAGCTCTAAGATGGCCGTCTCCAGCTCATCCCATATGCCCAAGATCTGAGCCGAAGCATTACTTTTAATATTATTATCAGGCAAGAACAAAACATTCCTAAACCTGATCCTCGCCTTTTTAATTTTTTCCAGTCCTAATAAACTCAAAACTTCAGAGTCCCCTGAACTATCAAGGTCCTCTCTTGGTCTTTTACTGGAAGTTTTATACTTTACTTCCTTACTTACTTCTTGTATCACATCAGTTTGCTTTATCTTAGCCGGAACCTCCTTACTTGCCTTTTCCGTTTTAGTATTCGCTTTCTTGGTCTTTTTCTTCTTCTTTTTAGAAACAGTGTCTTTACTTGAGCCTTTATCACCTGAAGCAGTCTCTTTCCTTGCAGTATCAGCTGCAATAATTTGTTCTGCAATAATTGGTTGATCATAATCTGTCTCTTCATCGATAGAACTGTCAGTTTCCGTATCCATTTCCTGTTCTTCTTCTTCTTCTTCTTCCTCTTCCTTATTATTATCTGGAAGAGAGCCAGGGTTAAACTTTCTTCTTGTAACAGGCATCACAAACAAGTTAAAACTATTAAAATGTGAAACAAGCTTCCACAACTATTTACAATTTTAAAATTTTTCAGAGTCAGACTGCCAAACAAAGTTAGTACAAAGAACAACTCAAAATACTAACAAAACTGTATCCGAAAATCGATTCAGAAACAGAAAACACAATAACACAAATCCCCAGTCCAAGTGAAACGGCTGGGGTCCCAGAGCTTAGGACAAAAACTCTAGGGCACGAAAACAAACTTCTCAATGCCCTCTGCTCCAACTACAATTTCAAGCCTTTTTAGCCGGAAAGGGGATTCACCCCTAACCGTCCACCCCAGACGACGGGAACGTAATGAAACTAATTGGAACTTTCAAACAAAATATGTTAAATAGCACACAACTCAACAAAACAGAAATTAAAACTAACCTCAAATTTGCTGGTCGGCGAAATACACACACTTGCTCAAACTATGTCCCCAAGATTAGCCCTGGGGCAGGGTCTGGATACAGAGGTAAAGGGAGTGCTGACCGTGATTCTTCGGTTTTCCAGGTCTGCATACAAAGTATTTTATTATTTTCTGCGGGCTCCAGGGTTTCCCCTATCCGCCGATACACTTTGATCTTAGCCAAAAGGCCGAGAAGCCGATACAACCGTGATTCTTCAGTTTTCGGTTTTAGGCAGCGAAATAGATTTGATGGGATTTGAGCCCGCCGGAGCCTGGCCAGAACACTGGGCCACCAGAGGGAGTCAAAGGCTCCAGCGAAGTCAATTGAGATGAGGAGAAAATATTTCCTGTTACAGTTTCTGACTGCATCGATGATCTTCTCGAGAGCATCAGTGGTGGAGCATCCCCTCCTGAAACCGAATTAGTTTCTTGATATCAATTGAGCATTCTGGTATCAGTTTTCAATTCTGTGGTAGATGAGGCGCTCAAAGAGCTTGCTCAGCATCGACAGCAGAGCGATAGGCCTGTATGAACCTGGCATGTCCTGGGGTTTATACTGATTTATCAGGATAAGCTGACTTGGGCTGTTTTCCACGAAGTTGGAAAGAAACACTCCGTGAGGCATTGATTTGCTAGGTGTAATATAGTATCCGGTATTATTTCCACTGCCTTTTTTAGTATTTCAGGCTCTATTTGATCTTCGCCGGGGGTTTTCCTGTTTTGTATTTTGGCTGCAGCTATGTTAAGTTCCGCTATCGTGAGAAGGAGACAGAATTCCCCTCGCAGAGGGTTCTCTACGTTTTTTTTTTTTTTTTTTTTTTTTTTTTATGTGTAAGCGTGGTCTAAAGAGTAGTTACGTTTATAAAATATATGACATGGATAGAGATAACTTCGGTGAGTCATAGGATAAAATTTTATTGCAGGTATTGAAGAGACACACAAGATATCGGTGTTTGGAAATTGTCTTTGAACTATAAGAGCGACATATATAGACCATAGCCTCATAGGCTTACCACAGAGGATTTTCCCTTGTAAAAATTCCCATAGACTTTACATTGTCCCGTTTAAATAATATTACGCAAAATGGAGACTTGTTATCTTATAGCCTTGGAAATTTACTGGCTTTGGGGTAGCCCCCTTTAGGGAGAAGCCATTAAATATTTATATGTCACTATATACTGGGAATATATCAGTCTTTATTAGTTAGACTTCACATTTACATTTCGGGAAAGTCCCATAGGTTAACACGGGGCTAATTTTGGGCTATTTGTAAAGAAACTTAAAGTGGCTATAACTCTCTTAATTTTGGAGTTGAGCATCTTACTTTTGAGGAAAAGAATCTACTTGAAATTACTCATTTTGTAAATAACTTTGTGGCGACCCCTGCCCGTTAGTGGCTGAGACCCGTAAACCAACCTTGATGAATTCTTCAACTCTTATGAAGATTTCATCCCGGGTCGGGTAAAGCGTCTATATAGACATATATTGTTAAACTGTTGAAATTAATTGGCTGTTGTCTTCTGAATTACTTGTTTAATAAACATAATGTCAGAAGAAGACCGAGATATTACTTGGTCCCAGGAATTTGTTGTTTTGTTTGCAACAAAACAACAACAAAAAAGGTAAAAGGAAATCAAAGACCCCTAAAACTATTACAAAAGGGGAAAAAGACAAAACTAAACTTAAAACAAAATTGGATAAAAATAAGACTTTGAATGATGAAGAAGATTGAACAGTCAGTCTCTCGTTAAAGAAGTTCGAGCTATGCAGTTCTTGATTCCCCAAGTGATACAGGGGATAAAATAGTTAATGTTTGTAGTAGGGAGGACCAAGAGATTTCTTTTATATATAGTTTGGACCTCGGAGGTGTATGTGACATTGGCTAAGATAAGAAGGGCTTTAGGAGAAATAATGTCTAAAGATCCAAGTAAAATAACAAAACCAGCATCTAATAGAATTTGTGGTCTCTGGGCTGACGTGGAGGCGGTAACCACAGCTTTAGTTGTGGAAAATGAGCGGCTTAAGGTACGCGCTAGGGATCTGGGGGAAAATGATTCTCAGATAAAAGAAATGTTAGATTGCTAGATTGAACTTCATAAGATGTCTTATGCAGAGGCAGTGCGGCAGGCTCTCAAGTTGGTTGATCCTGCTGTCAACCAGAATAAACCAAGATATAAACAAAGAACTGACAGTGCAAGTCGGGATAGATCCTTATCAGTTCCTAGAGGTGTGACTGATCCTCAGAATCTAATTATTTTTAGGCCTACTGAGGACTCTTCCTTGAGTTCGAGTCAGGATATAAAGCAGAAGGTGACACAAGTCATTAAGCGTGACCACAAGGAGGTGAAAGTAAATGGTATCAGTCTCCTTAGGAATAGGAGGATCCTTGTGGAAACTACAAATTCGGTGGATACTAATAGGATCTATTCTGCTTCTTACAATAGAGAAACCTCGGTAATCTGATCCAAAAGTGTTAATATATGGAGTCCCTCGTGAATATGCTAAGGAGGAAATACTCGATGATCTTTTCGTTAAAACTTAAAAGACTACAGTTTCTCGTAGGATGAAGTTAAAGACGAGGTGACTTTCAGATTTAGTTCTGGATCGGGTGCAAAGGTGGTTAATTGGGTGGTTGGATTCAGTCCTCGCATGATGCGGTATATTTTAGATAGCGATAGAATTTATCTAGGATTTACATCACACAGATTCCGTAAGTTTACGATTGTAAGCAAGTGTTTCCGTTGTTTGGGGTATGCCCACTCGGCACAATTTTTATTTGCATAAGGCAGTTTCTTGCGTACACTGTGCAGAGGGTGGTCATGTCTATGGAGATTGTCCACATAAAGAAGACTCTCCAAAATGTATCAACTGCAAGAGACGTGGTAGAGATTACAATCATTCTGTAAGGGATGCTAAGTGTCCAGAATAATTAAAAGCAGTACAACTTACGGACAGCAGAACCAAACATGAGTGATAATGGTTCAAATTCAGCAACAGCGTTGGCCGATAAGAATCCAATTTTAGGTAATATTATATATGAGGGGATAAAAGTTCATCAGAAAATGGTCAGCGCTGCAGAGTGGCAATGGATGAGATTAGAATAACAGCATTTGAAAATAATTTTGATATTGATATTATTTGCATACCCGTTCATTCTTTGCAGGTAAGGGATGGAGCCCACAAAGTTATGGGCTTTCAGACCTCAGCAAGAATTATTCATTCGCTTGACAAACCTTCATAAAGTGCCATAGTTGTTATACATAATGATCTGGTTGTTACCAACATTACAGGTCTATGCACAGACACTGTGACCTGTTTAATGATTTCTACGCATTTCATAAATTTTTACATTGCATCTGTTTACTGTCCGCCTAGTAAAGACATACAATTGACTCTCCATCGTTTGGACAATATATGTACTAATTTCGCTTCTAAAAATCTTATAATAACAGCGGATGTAAATGTCAAATCCAACTGCTGGTACAGCTGTTTTACTGACCCTAGAGGATTAGCTCTCGAGGATTTAATTTCATCCTACAACTTAAGTGCAAAACTTGTCTGACAAGCCGTTCACATTCTGTACTGTGAATGGCGAATCAAACATAGATGTCACTCTTACCACGATTAAAATAGATGAAATTCTAACTGACTGGGATGTTATTCCAAACCTTGTGAATAGCGACCACCGCTCTATTGTATTTGGTCTGAAGCCTCGACAGCAATATAATGATTCACAGCCACACGATCTTAAACGTTTTTCAATGAATACCATTAAATGGAACAAATTCAGAGATTACCTTCTCACTGTTTTCTCTGCAGATGTTGTAGATAGTTTAAACGCTATGACTGCAATGGAATTTAGAAATTTCGTCCAGATCCACCTGTATTTGGCAATGGCGTACTCAGCCAAAAAGAAAGCAGACCAGAAGAGCTTCTGTTCCTTGGTGGTCTTCAGACTTAAGTAACCCGCGAAAGCAAGTTCAACAGGCTAGAAAAGAATTCCAGCTACATAGGCATCTTTCTGCCTAGGATGTTCGGACCTTCAGGGAAGCTTACAGAACTCTAAGGAACAACTAGCAAAAGGCAATTTCCAACTAAAAAAAAAGTTGCTGGAAAAATTTTGTAACGGATATAGGAAATAAAGAACCGTGGCGCTTGCTTTACCGGATATCAAGGAACAAAATGGCTTGCGGAGATGTTTATAACACAGTTAAGTAGATGGTCAAAAGACTCAAGACTGGATGTCTACGGTGGATTCCATAATTAACAACCTATTCCCCGAAGATATAACGGATCTAGATTCACCTGAAAAAATGCAAATACGTCATGATAATGAAAAGTATGAAGGACCATCAGACATTGAACCCTTTTCACTCCTGGATTTGGGCTGTGCCGTGGCAAAGCTCAATGGTAAGAAATGCCCTGGTATTGACCTGATTGAGAACACAGTCATAGTTAAATTTTTTTGAATTTTTTCAACGCTTTCTTTTTTATATTTGATGAATAAGTGTTTACTGCAAGGAATATTTCCTCGTCAATGGAAAATAGCTCTACTAAAGATACTGCACAAGCCTCAGGAATTAATACAGATCCACAGGGCTACAAACCTATTTCGCTTTTAGCAAACCTGGGGAAATTGTTTGAGCGAATGTGAGCCCCAATAATCCAAAAACTGCTAGAAGATCATCAATTATGTTCAGAAGCACAATACGGCTTCAAGAAAGGACGGTCGACTGAAGACGCTATAAATCTTCTGACCAACTATGTGTCCAACTCACCCGCTAAATACGGTACTTGCTGTGTTTGTGGACTTTCAGGGCGCGTTTGACACTTTATGGTGGGAAAGTGTCCTCAGCAGCTTGAGATCCGCAGAGTGTGATGCGTATATCTACAGTGTTATGCGATCGTTCTTTAGCGACGGACATATTAAGGTGGTGGCAAAACGTCTTACCTACTGGACTCAGATTTCAAGAGGATGCCCCCAAGGATCAGTGTTGGGACCTCTCCTCTGGAACGCTGTGCTGGATCAATAGTTAACGCGGGAACACAATGGCATCAGTAAGATAGCCTATGCGGATGATTTGGTGATCGTTGCTGATGGAAACACAAGGAGAATAACTGAAGAGAAAATACAGCCTATCTTGAATGACTTGATGTCATGGGCTGCAGTCAACAAACTGAAAATATCCCCCAGTAAAACCAGTTTTATGACTTTTAAGAACCATTTAGCCACAACAGACTGCCCAGAATCCGACTAAATAATACCCAAATACCATATCCCAAAATAAGTATTTGGAAATCACCTTAGATGATAAACTCAGTTTTCTGCCTCATGTGTCAAAACTCAGGGACAAAATCAGTTTTTTTCACAGCCTCAGTTATCTATCTCAAGGAAAGAGTGGGGATTATCAAAGAAAGCCTTCAACCTTTACTATAAAACTATATTTTTGCCTATTATATCATACGCATCAAGTGTTTGGTAACAAAAAGTATCGAAGGTGAAAGTGAAACAGAAATTTATTTCCACACAAAGATCAGTTCTTTTCACGATCAATAATATTCCAAGGACTGTTTTTAACAACGCACTCCAAATACTTGGTGGTACGATTCATGTAGGTTCATGTATTGCATTTCGGGGTTTGATTTCCTACCTAAAAAAAGGACAGTCTAAGACAATGCTTGGAATTACGACTGACCCAGCCAGCGACTTCAAAAGGGAGAAGAAAAGGCTTTGGAAGGAATTTACTGTTGTCTGGCAAAAAAGATGGCATGTGAGCGAATTTAGGCTTGTAACAAGAAAGTATATTGCACAAGTGGAATTCTCAACAATCCCTGGAGTTATTTCGTAGTTTAGACCTTCTAGGACAACGTTTTATCTGTTAACAGGGCATGGGTCCCTCGGGGCTAAGTTATTTTAGCGTGACCTGGAGCCTGATCCGTACTGCACATTTGGGGAATATGAAACGTGGATCCATGTTCTTCTGAACTGTCCATTGTACTCTCAACTTAGAACGGATTTAATGTCTGCGGTTCCAAACTTATTGGAGAACAATGTAAATATCTTAGTTGAAGACCGTAATAACTTTACTGCTCTGCAAAACTTCTCAAGATCAGTTTTCACATTGAGAACTCAGTTAAGAACTTCAGCTTCTTCTGGGAATTGACTTCACAAATGACCAAAAGACAAAAGGTTGAAGTGTAAACAGAAGATTTAAGTTAATTGTTATTGTGTTGACTTATATGGATTGCTATTGTGTTGATTTGTCTTAATTAATGTTGCATTGATTCTGGCCAATTGTTATTGACAAGATTTATGTCAATTGTTATTGTAAAGATGTATGTTATATATTGTTTTCATGGTTCTCAGTAATTCAGAGTCTCTGAGAATATTTAAAAAAAATTATTGTATATATCTGTTTAATATAATAATTAGTGGGTGTAAGTGAGGATAATTTGTGCAAGTTCTCCCCTAGTAATTCATTTGTTGACGCCTACTGCTATTGCACTACATCCGGTGGGTGCGGGACTTGTGCATTCGGCACAAATACATAACGTGCACCCGGGCCTAGAGAAGGGCACCGGGCAACAGCTGTCTTATATTGACGGTGATAAAATACCTCGCACATGTTTTTAGGCTAGATTTGTTGAGGTTCTACGTCAAAACAGATAAAATAGGTGGAGATGGGCTTTTGCCTAGGAGCCACCCTTGACTCTGGGATATATGTACGAAGTGCACCAGGAGTGTTCCTGCGTGTAGGAAGATATGGTCCAATATGTTATTAATGAAAGAGTGCCAGGATCTGGTGTATGTCCCTTGAGGTGTTAAGGTGCAATTATGACTTCTCCCCTGGGGAATTTACTGGTGGTGACTTTATACAACACTCCCCAGGGTTCTGCATTTCTCAGTGTGGATACAAGGCCTTCCCAGAAGCGTCTCTTTCTTGTTTTAATTTCAGCCGTATATTGGTTCCTGACCTCCCGGTATTGCTGTCTGGGTATGTCAACCTCTGCTTGGGGCCAAGATTTGCACGCCCTTTGGAACCTTTTTCGGGCATCATTCACTTGCTGTCTTATTGCCTGGAGTTCTGGTGACCACCAGTGGACCGCTTTGGGAACAGGCTTCGTCTTCCTGATGGCCATGTTTGCTGCTTCAGTTATAAGCTGCGTTACTTTTTGTTGGTTTTGGTCTGGATTGAGATATGTTAGGACGAAATTCCTGGCTTTGTCAATGTCTGGAATAAGTTCCAGTCTGCTTTTTGGATGGCGTATCTTGGCGAGAGGAATCTAGGTGGATACTAGGTGCTACGAGGGCGTGGTGGAGGTCAAAGGTCAGGACTGTGGTCCAGTGTTCTTATACCACCCAGGGGGAGAGATGCCCAAAAATCGACCGATACAATGCTCATCAGTGAACGTACACTAATGTCAACTTCAAAACTTACACCCGTTCTTCATTCTTTCGTATAAATAAGGTACAAAAAGCAGGGCTATACGCAGGATCTGTAAGAACGGGCCAACCAACACATATTTAGGATTTGTAAGAACTGGCAAACCAACACACATATTTAGGATTTGTAAGACCGGTCCGTCCTATCTTTAAAGAGCTTCCGATTTTTAATAACCATTATGTGTTCTAAATCTCTTCGACAGATATGATTTTTAACTGGCTAAGCAGGAAATCTACAAAACTTTACTGTATGAATTCCCCAAAATAACAGTGAGCATAGCCTTGCTTTCTTGTGGCTGTGCCTTGAATACTGTCATTTTAAGACGGTGTTCTTTAAGCGCCGTTATTGTAAGACAGAAGCGCTCAAACTTTTATACTGCAGCCTAAAATTAGCTAGCATATTCGTCGCATCCCTACTTTTATTTTATTTTCATTATATTTGTTTAATGAGGATATATGAACATTTATTTATTTAAAATTAGTTCATCAAACAGAAGAATTAAATACTGTTTTGGCTAGGAGCCAAAACATATAACAGTCTGAAGGTTATTGACCTAAACGTTTTCTATATCAGCCCAAAATATGTTGTTGTGGCAGACTCCAGGGATCCCCCATTAGCCAGCATATAATAATAATAATAATAATAATAATGGTGGGGGGTCGCGATTAGCCCAGTGTTTAGGACTTCGCCCCCAATATGATGGACCGAATTCTAATCCAGCATCAAAAAATCGCGAAAGTCGCTTCAACGGACCTACTTCTCTGAAGTGATTGGTAGCTGACGCAGAATGTCGCCATCTGCTGTCGAAATCAATAATTACCACTAACTCACCACAGGATGCAAACGCAGAAGATAAACAGATCCACCTCTATAGCTGGATGAAGGGTATAAGTAGAAATATCGAACATACTGCATCTCGAAAGGCACAGGATAAAGTCAGTGACGTTCAGGCCAGTGGGAAACCATCTCCGAGAACTTCAGTGGATCAAGTCGCGCTGTCCTCTGTATGGCTACCACAATTGAAGAGCAAGACGATTCAGTCCAAGCAAATGGAAGTGCTTCCTAAACAACTTTGCTTTTGACTACTCAAGAAGGAAGAAAGAAGAAACACATTAAATGGAGAATTGAAATTAACACGTTCATCAAGCGAGCATACTACAAAGTAACCAAACTTGAGACAAATATGAAAATATACAGAACGAGACTACACATCAAGCGATTGGAAAAGTTCCCGACTTCAGGTCACGACACAGCGAATAGCAGAACAGAGCAACCAGAAACGGACCATAGTACATGTACATGGATGACATCATAACTCTATGCGACACCCAAGAGGCAACTCTAAAAGATACTCCGCATCACCAAAGAGTTCAGCACTGACATCAAGATGCAATTTGGCCTAGACAAATGCAAGACCTATGAACTACACCAGCGAAATCCAGTCGGCAGCGACTACCAATTGAATCCCGTGGAGGAGAGGGATAGACCTGCAAATATCTGGGACACTCAGACTCAACACCTAGAAAACAAGGAGATAAAGCCCTGCCTGGCTGAGAAATATCATAAGACATTGAGAAGCCTGCTAAAATCAAAGCTGAATGTAGGAAATAGCAATTGAACACAGCTCGAAAAGAAGGAGGGCGAGGATCGACTGACCCCATTAAACCACAGAAGAAGGCGATTAAGAACATGCGGGATTACTTTCAGGAAAAAACAGCACCAATCTACCCAGCCATAAAACGATAGACAAACATCACACAACACTAAATCTTAACAAGGAGCCCCACTCAAACATACAAAAGATAGAAAGACAGAAAAATGGGAGAACAAGGCAATCCATGGCAGACACTACACTAATGATTCGTTCAAGACCTCATACATAAGATGGCTTCCATAGCAGGGCTCACGAACCGAAAGCTGTTTCCCTAGACCAAAGGATTCATGCTCGCCATCCATGACTATTTAATCAACACTAAGAAATAGAAATACATTGCCAAGAACCCTGGAGCGACTGGTGACACATGTGGACAATTACACCTGGCCACAGAAACAATCCAGCACATCACCGCGGGTGGATACTGATCACCCAGACGCAGTACATTCACAGAGACGGCCAGATCGCCAAGGTAGATCAATAGCTAAAGCAAACATAGCAATTGTTCAAAGGAGGTGTACCATGCTACAAGTACTAAGCTCCGGCCTTACTCGAGACCCCTACTCATAAACTATACTCGGACCCAGCCGTAATAACTGACAAGACGATTCCACACAACAGACCAGACTTAACCTTTATTGACAAGAAGGAAATGGCTACCTATATAGAGGTATCCAATACCAATCAACAACCTCAAGAAAACCTTGGAGGAAATTATGAGGAAGCACACAGACTTACCTAAAACAAGAAGTAAAAGAAATATGGCATGTGCAACAAGTAATAACACATTTTGCACCAGCATGGTGTCAAAGAGCCTCTATAAGAACATAACATCAATAGGCCTTCCAGAGAACTTGCATGGTATAAAAAAATTGTCCAAAAAATTAAATTGTAACTAAAGTGTAAGGCTATGTCATGCATAGCCTTACACTTTAGGTGCATTTTTTTGAACTATCCAAGCAGCCGATTCAAGTCTTTTTGAAGCAGCATGGTCTGGTTCGAATTACTATCCACCCTTCCCAAATTCAAACCATCATCATCAAAATTTGGCAACTTTCCCTGCTCAGTATTATTTATGAACTTGAAAAATAGGAGGGAACGCAACACAGAACCCCGAGGAAGCTAAAGCTCGGAGATGTTGGGTGCTTCTTACACCATTACCACTGATAATGCGATTTTTCAAAATAAAGTTTAATTTTTGTCCATCAACGTTTGTATTTGTAGTTAATTTTTTTTACACTTGTTAATGAAGTACGAACATCAGCTTTATTATCACCACTAATAATACTGTTAGTATATTAATAACTGTATTGTAATAATATTGTTAAAATATTAAGGAAGGTAATAGAAATCATGAGAAAGTAACACAAAGAGCTGCTTACAAGGTCGAGGGCCGCAAATATGAAAACAGGACTCTTTTCCTTTTACTCACATTTTGTTTACGTCCTTGCCTGTACACGATCCTGAAGCATTTTTCGATTCTTATAGGCTCTTCTCTGTTGACAATCCAAGAAGTCAAACACAGCTCTCTGCTTGTAACACTTTTCGTTATATCCACCATCTTTCTTTGCCATCTGTAAATTCTTCTCAATGGTAGAAACGAAAAACTTAGCCAACAGTTACAAAATATATAACTGTTTCTATAGCGGTTATAGTTGCGTTCAGGAAAACGAGTTAGATTGTGTAGCCAAACACCCTGAAATGTTCAGTACATTTCAAGTGTATTCAGGTTGGGATGATCAAGTTTGTAAGCAACTTTACCACCAGAAATTGTTAGGCGCTCACACGTTTGAAATTAGCAAAGTTAACGTAGTCGATGTAGTGATAAGAGCAAGAACGAGGGTAAGTTTTTTTTGTGCTGAAGTGGCCAGCTAAGTGACCAAAGTGACGAAGGGGAAACGCCGATCTCTGAAGAAAGCGATGACAGCAAATCAATGGCATTCTTGGAAAATATATTATGCCACAACTTTCTACGTCAGCAGTAGTGTACGTGGGTGCGTTCATAGGGCTACACGGTATGGGTTTTTACGGGGCATATCACTCTCCTTTCCTCCGGAACTTGCACGGAGTGGTCGGTCATTGATTATAAATCTTTATAACAAGAATAAACCACAACATTCATTAGGGGTTGCATACGTAACAAATCCGGCTATATAGTTACATTTATCCGTGATTATTTTTTTTCGGGGTGGGTTATTATTTTTCAAACACTGTACAGTCCCTGCACTTTGTGAAGTACACTGAATGAACAGAAATCATGGTATACCTATCTAGTAACGGGTAGGCCCACATTTTGCACGGATAAGGGCAGTCTCACGGCAAGGCATTGAGTCCACTAGTTCACGAAAAAGTTCCACAGGTATTTATATCTATTCTTGCTGAACCGCTGTCCATAATTCCTTCGCATTCCTGGATGGAGGATTTAAAGCTCGAACGGGTCTTTCCACAGCATCCCAAAGATGCTCTACAGGGTTCGTGTCCGGTAAACGGGGGAAAGCTATTCCATGGTGCTAAAATCTGTGGAATGCTCTTCGAACCATGTTCTAGTCATCACGGCACGCTCTGTAGGGAGGAGCATTATCCTGTTGGAAGAGGCCATTGCCCTGTGGGGGCACGGTGACTATGAAGGAATGTAGATGGTCTGCGAGGATGGACACAACCTACACTGTTCAGAGATGAGTCTAGACGTACCAGAGGTCCCAATGTGTGCCAGTTGAACACGCCCCAGACCATTACCGACTGTCCACCTGCCTGAACAGTTCCTTGTTGACATGACGGGTGAATAGCTTCGTGCGGTTTCTGCCAGGTACGCACCCTCCCATCCGCTCGAAGTAACTGGAAGCGGAGCTCATCGGAGCAGGAGATCCGTCTCCAATCATCCAATTTCCAGTGCCGATGTTCTTTCGCCCATTTGAAGCGTAGAGTCCTGTGTCATGGTGTTAGCAATGGGGGTTGTTTGTTTGGTTTTTTTTTAGGAGCATTAGAACTAAGGCCATATTGCTCCGGGATATGCGGTGGTCATTCCCTGACCTTTCCGCATTCTCCGTATTTGGCGGTCACGGGCTCGAACCCCTGTCTAATCAAGAAGCGTGTGCTATGCACTGCTGCCCCTGCCCACCCGGCTACGGAGGCGCCAGCAATGGGGGTCTGGTGGACCGTCGACTACCATAAACTATTACGGCTAATGATCGCCTGATGGTCTTTTTGGAGACGTTTCTGGCACTTCCCTCGTTGAAGTCGGCAGTGATTTATAAGTAATAACGATGCGCCATTAAAACACAAACAAACAAAAACACAAACAATCCAAGATAAAACAGAAAATATTCTATCAGAATATTCGACGAGCTTGCCGAGATAACTTTTGTTTATTTTTCCAGATGCTGAGCAACTCCGAATCAGAACGTAATAAAAATAAAAATTTTACCAAACCTATAAAAGAGCATTTTAAAATCTCACATAGTTAGAAAGTGAAAAAAAAAATCAAGAAAAAAAGATAAATCGGGATACGTACTTAACGAAGTAACATATTGAAATTATTATGACAACTGAAACCTGAGAAGAAAAGCTTAAATGAATTCTTCCATCGGAACAAAAAAATTATAATCCTCGTTCAGTGGCATAGCGATGATAATGGATGCAGACCAAAACGAAAGTTCACAGAATGCGGTCTCTAATGCGCTATAATAGTAATCTGCTTATAGCAAAATGCGACCCGTAAGAATTTCTCCTGCTGCACTCTACGGATTAGACTTTTTATGAAATTTTATTGTCTTCAAAGAGCTGTCCTTTTATATTTAAGAAAAGGAGAGGCCTTGGATAAAATAATAGGCAATAAATACACCGCTATACAAAATTAAAGAAAACGCGGTGTAACTAGAGGACCTCGTGAATAAACGGGGCAAAATGTGGTATGGTGGGGTACCACAGAATAACGATGAAATTAGAAGACAGCGAGAAACTTCGGACAGATATCACTTCATTTATACTGCGATCATTAGATATATTGTATTTATATATTCCAATCTCAGGATTAATTCCAATTTCAAGCTTCTCACTAGACTAGCTGGAAGACAATATTCATGTTTTGCAGTTTCTTAAAAGTTAGCCATTAAGAATTCATAAATTTGTTCTTTATTCGTTTTTGAATGAACAGTTCGTTATGTAGAGTATCACGATTTATTTTTCACTTCGCATCAACGGCTTTTCAGATTAGGCTGTCGTAGTATTGAGTTCAACCTATTAATTCTTTTTCAATCCTTCCATTATGGGAAGCGCCCAAAGGCAAATGTGTTTAAATTTTGGTAATTTTTGTCCATTAGTCTTGTGGCAAATGACAAATGGGACCCTGGCAGAGGAAATTTTTAAAATATTTTTTTCTTTTCTTTTTTAAATTCTGAAGGGAATTTAGATTTCGCTGTAGATTTAGAATTTAGATGTAGTTTCGAATTATGTGCTGATCGAGAGTTTTTTACTAACTGGAAAAAACCAAGAAGTTGTCCCTGCATGTTTGTAGAATATCCTCGGTGTGCACATATTTAACCTTAAGCTGTTTTTCTTTCGAATGTCCTTAGTCGGTTGAAGGGATAAAGCTGGCTCAACAGGCATGTAATATATCCCTGCATCGGCGATTTTCAAATTCCTTCTATGCTGTAGACTATTGCAATTGCAATAATCTACACCTGCTATTGCAATCACTGTGTTTCATCGACCTTTCAACTCTTTAGTTTATATAAATCAAGTACCAATTGCAAAATTTTACTATCGGAGAGAGAGAGAGAGAGAGAGAGAGAGAGAGAGAGAGAGAGAGAGAGAGAGAGATGATGCTCATTTTAACCTGCAGCTTTCAATTCTGCTGATTTTCATATTACAAATTTCTACTCTGAAAATACGTTGTGCAACATATTCCTTGAAACGTTAGTGGAATAAAAATTTTAATTAGTTTAGTTGTTTACAAGAATTAATATAATTAAAAAAAAAGTTCGCGTAATAATGGATCTCCGAATTTTGATGACTACTCCTATATTTTTATTATAAATAAATTAACAACGTGATTAGCATTAATAGTGGCATATAATGCAAGAAAAGAATAAGAATCTTATACAGCATCAGTCAAAAAAAAAGAAAAATAATAATAAAATAAATTAAAATTCCGAATTCACTCGTCCATTCGCTCTAAAGGCTTGTCCTTTCTTCCTTGAATTTATTTTAACTATCACCTTCCCCAACGACTAATGGGGGTTTGTTCCAGCAATCAACCACTTGCTGGCTAAAGGCAAATTTCTGAGCATATCTGTTCTGCAACCGTCTATCCTCAGTTTGAATTTATGCCACTCAAATGCATAATCTTAGCAAGAGGAAGAATCCCATCAGCATTGATTTAAGTAAAATCATTCAAAGCCTTAAACACACAACTCAAATAGTTGATTTGTTGCATTTAACCTTATGTGATATTTCTTTGTTGTTGTAGGGTTTGAGCGCATGAACAACGTATATTAAGTCTGTTAATTGCTGTGTTCGCGTTGTCGATTCTCCTGTTTTCAAACGTGATTAGCATTTACCCAGGAAGCGTATTTCTTTGTATATAAATTTAAGCGATCGTTGTCTGGAGTCTTTTTAGACAAAGCCTGGTTTCCAACTGACTGCCTCTGTGCCGTAGCAGTAGATGTGTAACGTGACAGTCCACTGCTACACAGTATGTCATTTTCCTGAAGGTTGTTTAATTTTACAAAAAAAATGTTAGAACAACATAGTTTCTATAGCCAAACCAGTGTATTTCAGTGGGATGAAAACAATACGTTGCGCACTTCATCACTCCACATGATGCCTTTCCTTTGTTCCATTTCACACGTTTCAAACACCCCAGGAAATGATGTTTCGTGTTCGATTTTTAATCAATGGCCTCTGAACAGTTGCTCTTTCATAAGAAAACCTCGATGAAACAGTTCCGATGGATCGGAGTGGTGTTCGTGTCACTCGCAGTGTACTCATAAAACTCTGGGGTAGCGTTTTAATACCTACCATGCTGTGAGTCCTTTCTGCTCTTGTTTCGGTCCTCAGGCTATCTGTCAATAAATTTGAATTCCGTCTTTTATATTTTCCATTAGCCATGACTTGTTGTAGCCTTCGATTTCCTAAAATCATTCCTAATACTAGATTTAAGGACGTTCTACGCACGCGAACTCATACATCCCCCCTTATCTGATAGTTCGTGCTGTCTGCGATCGGCATATAAGTTTTTACCGCCAAACAGCAAACAGCATCTGTTGGACCACATTTCACGACAACTATATCCCAAAAACTGAAGGCACGGCTGCCTTTAATATGATAAATTTTGTCCAACAGTACCAAATACAAAAAAAAACACATCAGAAACTTGTCATGAAAAGCCAAATTACTGTGTAGTATAGCTTACTTCCGAAAACATTTCTGCAAATCATATTTATTATTTGCTTTCCTGTCAAGACCATCTTTGTCGTAAATACTGTACTGGACATGACAGTCAAATCGACGGGAGAAAGTGAAAACCTTTCCAGTAAATTTCTGGTAAACCAAAAAAAAAAAAATAGGCTACAACAATCTTAAGTGCCGATCTGTGTTAGTTCAGGTGGCTAATATCTGCATGGACGTCTGCCAAATCTCTAGGATCGATGCTGCAACAGCAGTAGGTGTGTAATGTGACAGTCCAGTGCTACCTAGTATGCCATTTTCGTGAAAGATGTTATAAGACAGCGTTTGCTGAGTTTACGGTTCTTATTTATCCTTATATCTAGCTGCTTGAAATTAGATGTTAAGATATCGTTACTAATCCAATTTATTTATATAACAAGCAATTCTTGCACATTGACATAAATTTAAAATGACAGTAGGAGTGTATTATAGGCCTGATGTATCTTCAATGGACTCTTGTGGCTAGCACAGCACTTATCTGTTTTGTTTTTGTTTTTTTTTCTTCACAGACTTCTACACTAAAGCTACTCTTATGGATTTTTGCCATTTGACCGAGATGTTTGGTCTTAGGTGAGAGGTTGCACATGTTTTTCTAGCAAGAAACTTGATTTGATTTTTCATTCAGCATATAGACAAACCGATAAAAAAAATATACACATTTGCATTTGACTGCATTTGCCTTGCGCGATAATAGCACAATCCACCTGGACTCAAGAATTTTTTGCCACCAGCACCTGGACAATGCCCAGGTAATGGCGACAAAAAACGTTGACTGGCGATGTTAATTTTTTTAAAATTATTTTTTTAAATTTTAATTATGCCTTTTTCTTATCATTAGGTAGATGGTGATACTCTCCGATCAGCCTTCCTAAATGATTATATAAGTTTTCGATTCGATTTAAGCTGAAGGACAATGGAGATTGGGAAGGGCAATCCAGGAAAAAATCTACATAACGATCTACACCAGAACGCGGCTGTTGGATGCCTGGGCAGAGAGAGCAAGATTCCTTCTGCAGTCCACCTGCATGGTGAAGCTTCCTTCACTCCCTGATGTGACGGTCAGGGACAAAAGGTGGAGCAGGATTCTTCGGCTCATAGCGTGTGTCCACTGCTCCGACAATCACTGTAAAAATTGACGCCATCACTGCATCTCCTTCTCAGATGCTTTCGGACAAGGAGATGCTTTCGGACTGTACCACAATTGCATAGACACATTCTTCAAAGCTCACGACGTGCGGAGTTGATTGATATGAGAACCTCTCCCACAGCATGAAAGGAATCTCTGATTTTTAAGAAGAGTTCCCTTTTGATATTTTGCTTACAACACACAGCAAAAAGATAAAGGTTCCGATCGCGGAATGCCTAATTAAAGCCTGTCTTGTTCTTGTTTCTGGGGATTTTCCAGTAGATGGTTACTGTTTAAATCGTAGACTCAGAATCGGGTTCGGAATCTATAAGGCTACATTTTTTTTTTCTCCAGAAAACTCTGATTTATTATTCATAGTTTTCTGGAGAAAAAAAACATCTCACTGCCTTATTCATTTTGGAAAAAAATCCTAAAATAGTCCGCAGGTTTAAGACTGCTTTTACTTCATTTATTTTGATAGACTAGTGCAGACTGCATTATTGTAACGTCAAGCAAAAGATCAGGCATAAACGTTGATAAAGATTACGATGGTAAGTAATATGCCGTCCCTAGCTCATAAAATGATATGAATTGAATGATTCATAATAATTGAATAAAATATGAACTAAATGTTCTTAATCTCTATGAAAGGCATCCATTTAGATAAGGCCATCTCGAAGCTAGAGTTTCGTATAATCCCCTCTCAAACAGAATGCCATCATATAATTTTTTTTAATACTACCATATCCGCGATGCTTTAGTTGTAATGTCATTAAACTGAATATCATAACTTAATGGCAATAAATTGCATTAGTTCTGCTAAGATTAAGATGAAAACATTTTTTTCCTGCAAAGAACGCGAATCTTCATTTGGATTAACAGTGTTAAAAGTGTCTCTTAAAAGTAGCCCCATAGTAATGGGGTGTAAACTTTCCCAGTGGTTTACACCCCATTATGGATAGCATATTGATATAATCACAGTCATCCCTACCCAGGATGGAAAAGACCCGAGTTCGTTCGATTTCCTCAATAATCGAGTGTTTTTATGTTTTTTTTTTTTTTTTTTTTTCCACAACGTGGGTGAGTAGTTCATCTCAGGCTAGGGTAGCATGTTGTTTTTTTTTTTTTTTTCACCGGAAAGCTTATGGGTTTCATCCAGCAAACAGACAAATCGACCACAAAACACACGTAATTTACATATATATTATATACAGCGCAATATAGCTGAAGTTTCTGATGCGCCTCAACCCTAAAACAACCAACTCAATTGTTAACCCACCAAATGGTTCATAAAATCCCAGATCTAAGCTGAAATGAAATTATTTGTTAGCGATTGTTTGGCATACAAGGGGGGAAATGGGTTTCCCGAAAAACAAAAAAAACGAGAAAGGGACAGTCTAGAATTTCGCGTATATGAAAGCGCATTGGACAGGATGCTTCCCTCTACAAAATCATTTGCACCCAATCGTGTGAGAGCTGGCGCGGTTTTCAAGGTTTTGTCATTTTATTAATTAACAAGAAAAGAGTGAATCTTAAATTTTTTTTGAAAGGTTCAAGGTCTGCTCTTTGAAAATTGAGGAAAATTGCGATTTAAACCTAGCAGGTTTGAAAAACAAGTTTTTGGTAACGATGCTCTGTCGCTTTCAAGTTTTTCTATGTTTTGTACGATTTCAGGATGGCTGTGAGAATTTGGAAGACAAAGAGCATATAAACGTAAAAGAATGGTTGAAATGGTTAATCAATTTCTTCTTTCGTTTTCGTTTTCAAAAATCAAAATCACATGTTGATGACTTCCTTCCATGGCAAGGTAATTCACAAAAAAATGTTACATGATGAAAGAGAGCAAATAAGGAATATTATACACACGTTTTGTGATATTTTAATTTCTCTGGTAAGACCATAGTCTTACCAGAGAAATTAAAATCACCGAATATGATCTCAATTTCGAGAAAAAGGAAGCTAGTTTCGATTGACGACAACGCTAGGCCCCATTCTGAACAAGGTTTTCGCAAGGGGTGCGAATGTGGTGATGAAAGGAAGATAATTTGAGCAAGAATTGATGGCAGTAATTTTAAATGCATATTGTTTTCCCCGATTTAAAGTTTTATCGCTGTCTAAGATATACATTTTGGATTAGAACAGTATTCGATTTAAAATTTTCCGCATTTCAGGTACCAAGTTTCCTTTTTTTCCGAAACAAACTAAAGGCAAATTGGAAAGTTTATCTTTTTCCTAATCAAATATATAGGTTATCATGTATGATCCACTTCAGAGATGGATTTAGGACCTAAATAATAAAAGTTCATATTTGTTTCCAGTTGTTTCCTAATTACAGCATTTTTGTGTCCCAGCAACTATCTGCTTACGTTTACAGGAAAAGCTCAAAATGGCCACCATGTGCCTCAATACAAACCTGCAAAGGACTCATCATAGACCTCCTCACCCGCTAAAAAGTTCCAGATGTCTTTAGGATTTGCTGTTCTGGTGCTGATAGGTCTATTACCATCTGAAACTCGTTTTCTGAATGAGCTAGTTTCTCCAAGGAAACTTATTTGGCACATGACGATTTAGGGAAGTTTTCTGCATACAGACGTCTACTCGGCTGCGTAGCATCTATCAAGTCCATAGATGAGATTCATGTCTGCCATCTCTCGATTTGAATAAGCCTCCATTATCACAGCAAATGCAAGGTACCAAATTTTTAATAACATGCTCCAAATGTCAGAAGTAACTGAAATCACTCAAAGAACACTACAGGTCTCTTTCAGTATTTGTTTACATAACTGCAGCAAGGCCCTCTGTGAGATATCGAGCATTGTTGATAAACAGTTGGATAGAGCCAGTTATGCTAACTCAGTTTGTGAAAAGAATTACTGAAAAAATGGCTGTAACTCGAAAACAAGGCGAAATCAGACCTGATTACCTGAACTTTTTTTAAAATTGTTTTTAGGTCCTATCCATCTCTGAAGTGGACCCAATATGTTATGATACACCCTGGTATATTTGAAGAAAGGTGCTTTAGATACTTTTCATAAAAAATGTGTAAGAAAATGGTCTTATTACCATTAATTTACTCTAATAATTTACTCGATAATTATGATACAAACAATCTGTAAAATACTTAAAATGCCACTTATTTCAAACAGTAATGTTCCATACACAGCTATTATCGATAAAAATTGCAAGAGCTTTTACATCGACCTTTGAGATACATTGTTTAATCCTATCTTCCAACTTTTGAATACGCTTTCTAGCTGATAGTTAATTGAGACCTTGTGGGGGGGAGGGTTTAATCCTTTTTATTTATTTTTTTATCTTTCTTTGTCTTATTATACATTTAACTCAGATTTTCTTAGGTACCCTCACACCTACAAGACCCCACTCTTTGCCACCTGACTGCTATGCTCTGCAAATATCACAGAAGATTCTCAAGCTTTTGAGGGTAATTTCCATTGATTCCCCTTAATCAGAGACAAGGAATCTCTCGCCTAATTGCGGGAGAGCAAATTCTTAACTAGGCAAGCAAGGCGTGTGTTGATTAGACTAACAGGACTCAAGTGAAAACAAAACATGAAATTTATTATATGCACATGTACAAAATTATATACAATTCAATAAAAGAAAACATACATTCCTAATATACAAAGTCTACTCAGAGATACCTTGCATAATCATTCTAATTACAGTTTCCATTCACTAGATAATCTGAGTTTACCCTTATTTGAAAACACCTGATTCATTCTTCTTGCTCTAACTAACTCTTAACACTTATACATTCACTATACTCACTTCATTACTCCTGGATACAGTTCCGTTTCTTATATTAACAATCAAATATACTACTTTCATCATTATGCTCTGTGGTCTCACCACTCTGTTACAATATACTTGTAGGCAACTTTCCCAAAGTCTCTACTTGTCACTAGTCATTCAGATAAACCAACCATCTTCATCAATAAAACATTACATTCAGAGTTTCTCATATAACTTACTTGTCTATAACTTTAAAACATATTCAGAATCTTTCTTTGTAAGTTATATCTGTAAGTTATATAACACATTATATCTGTTATATCAATCTCATCTACTATTCATTTCTTAGTTTTTCCATTATACACTAACACCTTTTAACATAATAAACTCAGTTAGTATTTCTACTTCAGAGATAAATTTTCTTTCCCTTTACTTTCTAGTACTACCCCCCTTTCATTAATTATTATACTATTTCACTAACAGTCCTTCTTGCTAACTTAGTGTACTTAATATATTGCTCACCTACTTCTATCTTTTTCATTCCTTTCCAGGGAGGTTTCAGGCTTCCATCTTCGGCTATCTTCTATTCATCAGCTTTCTCCTGAATCTGCTTCAGATAAATTTCCGGAACTCTAGACTGCATGGGTCTGGCGTGCTTTCTCTGTTTGAATGCGCAACTTCTCCATTACTAAAGATCATTCTGATGCATCTTGCTCCAAGAGGTCGTTAGCTTTCCTGGCATACTTAACTGTCTTTCATAATCCCGTTTTCTTATCATCCTTGGCCTTCCCGTTACTTGTACTCTTAACTATTTTCCCTATTACTGTCTAGGGCCCTTCTTGCACTCCCTACATTTCTGCATTGCCCGACTTACTCTTTTCACTCTGCGTCTCCACGACCACCCCTTTAGCCACACTCCCTCTTACTCTTGCCACTTCTTTTTTGTTTTTCGCGAGAGGACTCTTTTTCTCATGCGCTCTCTCTTTTTGTTCCCCTGAATTCCATACCGCCCCCTTGTTACTGGCCCGCCCGCCTTCGGGACTTCAACCAGTCTTCCCCTTTCTATTTAAATTTACGTTCCGTTTCATTCGCTAATATCATTTTCACATGCTGTCCCTTTAGAGCGCGATCCAACCTCGTTTTTGAATATCTTTACTTTCTTTCCAGACCGTATGCTCCTTTGATGTCGACAGGCCACCTCCATAAACACCCAATTTCCATCTCACACCTTGCCTTCTAAAGAATACGAAACTTTCCATCACAGGCAGTCAGACGCCAGCCTTAATTTGAAACCAAACATTTGGAGTGCACATACTTCATGTTTAGTCTGACGGTGTAACCGATCATAGGAAGCGCTTCGACTAATTCGGTCTCCAGTCCTAGTGTTTGCTCCTAAGCAACCCTTTTCACGCCTATTCACAAATTATCCCCGCTACCCATTCCTGCTGTCCCTGTTTGTTTTTGTGTATATTAGAAGCCGCAAGTTTATCCGTCTGCTACTAGTTATTCTCATGCTTGCCCCATCCCTTCATTTAATTTGCTCCTGATTTAATCTCGCCTTGCGAAAAACCCACTATCTTTATTTTATTAAATTTGTAACATTTTTTTCATCTTTCAAAATCACTATATCTAACGTTTTTTTTTTTCTAATTAATCTCTTAGTTTGTGAAAGACAACCCCGCTATCGTCATTTAAATTAACTTGTAAGATCTTATATCTTACAACCTAATTGGTCTCAATTTACTATAGTAACTGCGTTTGTGACCCTTCTGGTACGTTCAGACAGAGAACGTAATATTGTCATATAGATTACTCTTTTAACAGACGTGAAAGTAAAAAGTTCAATGCTTATCGATTGAGGTGGCTAAGGAATTGGTCCACATCTGCCTATATCCTTCTTTTGAAAATAATTAATTAAAAAAAAAACAGATAATCTTTGTTTATATGTGGTAATTCCGAAAAGACTTAATTGCGTGCATTCTTCTGTCGGCTTCAGTTTTCTTTACTAAAAACAGAATTGCCGGAATACAAAAACCATGTAGTCCACCCTTTGAGACCGAGTAACTCAGCTGTATAAACGGCATACTTTTTTGCGCCGGTGAAAAAGCCTGTAAAAATTCCTCGCTTCGTTGGGGGGATTCGAAATCAGGCCTTTTCCACCCGATGTGCAAGGATGGTGGTTATAATTACTTGCGAGAAATTGACAATAGGTCCGAAAATGCTTCCTTGTCGAGTCACAATAACGTTGTCACCACTAGTGATGTTTGTTCTAAAAGGCAGAAGCCATTCTGTGACTTTCATTTCATAAGAGACGTTCAAAATGGCTTCCTCCTGCAGAGATATAGCCGCTGGAGTGCGGCTATATCTCTGCAGGATGCGGACTTCGAGAGAGTATGTCGTTTCATGATATCGCTGAACGATTTGGACGAGGGGTGTCTTTTGCTACCCTTCGTGAAGATCCTCATGGGAACGGAAGGGAAGACAACTATTGTGTTTGTAGAGGACGGTGTGACAGCCCATTATTACGTTGAAAATGTCGTAAACCAATTTTCGGTGTATATGGATAATACAATGTCCCAACAGGAAAAAGCCTGTCCATGCACTGTCAAAATTACCAGACTGGCTCTTCAATTTTCTTCCCTGAAATAACACTGCAAGATGACATCCAACCCCTCTTCAACCTAAGCCAGCGCTTGTATTCCAGCGCACGTAGTGGTGGGGAGTCACACCAGATAATAATTTTGAAGTGTTAACATTTTTAATTGATACATCAAATAAAACTCATTATAATCATTTAATTAAATGTACGTGTATTCCTGTCATTCCTTTAAATATTATCACCAAAACTTATTCCAAATCGAGTCACTCTTTCGTGGCGTTTCTGTTTTGTTTCAATTTCACATGTTGAGTTAAACTATATTGATAATTATTAATATATTGTAATTACACTTTACTGCCATTATAATTAAACTCAAATTAGTGTATCAGTGTGCTTTATGCACTATTTATAATAACATTAACTTTATAATGGTATTATAACTTCACCATTGTCCATAAAGATGTTTCCATTTAAAATACGTAAAGCTTGCTCCTCAGACATTCTAAATCGGGATTTTATTAAATTGTTCAAGCATTTAAAATGTATTACAATAGACGATGCGCACATATATATTTTCATTGACTAAAGTTCTCCAGTTCTTATTTGTGAATAAACTGGAACTACATTTTCTTCTTATTTGCTGAATCAGGTTAAGCGAGTTGAGGAAATAGGACTTCCGCGAACACTCGCTGTTTAATCGGCAGTGAACATTTGAAAGATTCATGGAGGGAGCTTTTCTTTTCTACGGGCATTATTGCTGATCGCCGCATGGTCTGGCTAAATTTGTACATGCGTTTCTTTTATTTGCTTCAAGCAAATAAAAGAAAAACACACTTTATGGGTTAAAAATCGGAAGGATGGCATATCAACAGTTTTCTAGCGATATTGGTGGTCTTCGGAGAATCAGAATATATCTATATTGAGTTATTTGGGGAAAGGAATAAGAGAAGAACCTCAAGAGAGAAGAGTCGATTACAGAGAGGAATTAAAGAAGGTGTCTGCTCAATACACCAGCGTTATCCCAAATATAATGGGCCTGTCAAGCATTCGAGATGAGATTGGACACTGGTTTTATCTGAAGCAGTTTCCTCAGTGAAACGTGATTTAAATTTTCTGCCATTGTGGTGAGATGGATGGTATATTCATGGCCGGTTTTTAGGTCAAGTTATTAGCCTATATTCCACAGAGAGGAGACGATATGGGAGGTTGCTACAGGGAAGTAGATTTGCATATAATACCGGAGAGAGGCTTTTATATAGCTCTGGATGATAACTAGATTGGACACACTAGAAGAAGAAGTTTACTTAACACTCACGTTTTACAAAGAGATAGAGTTTTAAGAAGATTGATGTGATAATTTATAACTTCACTATCAAAAAGTACCCTGAGACCTTTATTGTGACTAGCAGGACTAATCAGCAATGACTGATGTGTACCTTGCATCTGTTCCTGTGACTGTGCTGGTGCTCTTATCTCGATGTTAAGCCAGCTCGATCAGACCTAACTCTCGTGAGGAGTTCTCTCCTTTGTATTAAAATATGTTTTCGTTTGTATAATTACCTTTCTTTGTAAATAATTGTTCGATTATCCCGGAAGTTTCGGGAGGCTGTAAATCCCTGGCTTTATGGCCGTGAAGGGCAATAAAGATTCTCTCTCTCTCTCTCTCTAAAACAGGACCGATTTAACAGGCAGGTTTCAAGGGGTTAGATTAAAAAGAGAAGATTTCCTGCGGACAGAAATAAGGACACACTTATCAGGATAAGTATGAAGACCAAAATAGCTAAAATATTAGCGATCGCAGCAACAACATCGTTGATATGCAAATTGTTCTGCTGTGCATCTTGATGATTGGAGACAGCTCAGATTTTAATATTGTCAGCATAAGCAATGGGGGAGGATACTTGCATAAGTAGTAGCAGTTGAGTTAAGGGGAAAGAATGCCGCCTTGCGCAATACTAGCGTATACTTTTTTTTTTTTAATCAGGAACGAATTATAGAATTATTCATATAAAATTATTTAATATAAGCATTAAAAAATCACATTCTTGTCTTTTTTTTTCTCAGAAGTTTATTTTCTTCCGATCTATTGCAAATCACTTCGTTTTCCTTTCATCTCTAGCTTTAAAAATACATTTTCATGCTCATAATAATAATAAAAAACAATTATGAAAATGAGTTCCTAAAAAGTGTCATTATTGAGAAGACCTATGAAATGACCTATGAAAATAGGCGCTGTCATTTTAAGACCTGACTAAATCATTGATAAAAATTGTCCTCGATAGTCGATATGCCAAAAGCTCTCAATAATTTGAAAGGTAAGTAAATTTATATAACAGTTTAGGGGCAATGCGATAGCAAAACAGTATTAATTGATATGAGTTGGCCAAAGTTTAATTTATGTACGCAGGTAAACTCGCTTTGCTACACGATTTGCCAAAGATAAGTGTGTCAACTCATGCACACAGAGTGATCATTCAATTCACGCAATAGCAGCACCATCGTACAACTGCTGGCATTCCCACAAACTGCTGGTAGACAGCAGGAGGGTATATGTCCAAGAATATGATGACACAGTTGTAAGTTCTGACATGTTAACTGGTAGTTTGCAAAGTGGCCTCATGGTACGTACTATAAGTGTGAACCGTTTTTATGAGTTTATCCTTAAACAAAAGTTGATTGGGCCTGTTGTGTTACAAAATCGTCTTACAAGCCCATTTGCCTACAATTTCTGCAAAACGAGCTTCTTCTACTATTGGAGGATGTTCCCTTGGCTACAATGATTGGTATGCACTTTCACAATGACGGAGCTCCTGCACATTATACCCTTCTGGTGATAGAACTTTCTCTGAATGATGGATCGGTTGCGGTGGTCCCGTTCATTGGCCACCGAGGTCTCCAGACCTCACTCCGTTAGATTTTTGTTTGTGGGGATGTATAAAAAGCACATCATACAAATAAAAGGTGAAACAAGAGACGAATTGCTCGCTCGCATTTTGGATACTGCTGTCCTCATAAAGGAATGCCAAGGCGACCTTAGAAGAACAACACGTCATATTACCACAAGAGTTGCAAAGTGCATTGAGTTGGCGGTGGGATTTTCGAGCATTTATTGTGAACAGTAAAAAAATTGGCAATTATTTCTGTTTTGTATAATTCAAAAAGTCAATAAATACAAACAATAAGTCATTTATCTTCCTTAGTACCTCATAATGGCTTTGCTCGCGCCAGTCTCAAACAGCTGCATCTCCGTATCCATTAAGAATTGAACGCATGTTTATATGAACTTGTTTACTCAGAATAATCGATACTATAACCTCCCAAAATATTTAATATTCCTCCTTAATCACCCTGTATGTAATCTTTCATATCTTTCTAAATTTACGTGAGTCTCTTATTAAAATATTTTTCTAATTTCTCTATATTTCTGAAGCCATTTAACAATGTATTTACTGCTAATTATAACATACAGTATACTCTTCATTAATCACAATGTTATTATAATAATAACATATGATTAAAAGAATAGAAACTGCGTCTCGAAATATAGTATAACAATATCCATTTGTTTTCATAATCAACCCAAATCCAGGTTGATTTACTTGTTACGTGATTGTAATTACTTAACCCGAGAATGAAACACGCTACATAAAGTGAGCGTTACAAGAGTAACTCTCACAATAGTAAACTAGATGTAGTGCTAATGTGATATTTCCTTCACAAAGCCAAGGGAGGAATGCGTGCTTAACAGGAAAATGTACGCTTGCAAACGCTTCAGAGACATTTACCATTGTCTGGCTCAAGTCTTTTGCATTTCCAGAGCGATTGCTCTAATGATAACGAAATATTCTAACCCTCTGAACGATCCATGCACACATCAATTAGTTCGTATACGCACTTGACCTGCGGTAGTGGCCGAGTGGTCATGCGAGACGACAAATAAATACATGTGCTTTGAGTGAGGGTGGTTGAAGTCCGCTTGAGTGTTAAATACTGTGCTATGTTTTCTATTCTTTATCTTGTGAATTTCTCTGACCGTGTGGTCGTCCCGGAGTATAAAGAGAAAATTCCTCTTCCTATTATTATTCATTTACATATACTAATAAAAAAATAAAATAAAAGGCGCCTCCGTAGCCAGATGGGCAGGAACAGCAGTGCGTAGCACACGCTTCTTGATTAGACCGGGGTTCGAGCCCGTGACCACCAAATACGGAGGATTCGGAAAGGGCAAGGAATGACCACCGCATATCCCCGGAGCAATATGGACTTAGTTGCTAATGCTTCAAATAACAATAACATCAAGTGTCCTTTAAACTCAACTGCATAATTGAGATAGGCAAAACGAGTCGGCGACATGGCCATTCTGTTTTCCATGAAGGATGTGTGAATTAATTTTTGTGACATTCTCTTCCCCCACGTCGTTAATAAGTACACCAAATTTCTTTTTTAGAAGAAATAGTTCTATTTTTATTTTTTTTTTCTCTTTCCTCTCGACACGGGATTTGCTGGAATGTACTTAATTTCACTTAGTGTCAGAACTAAGTCATCAGAACTAAGTGTAATGTGCAAAAGATCTGTTCTTGGATCATTATCTCGGCAACTGGTTGTTTATCATAATTAGTTTCACAGAACAAGATTGCATTATTATTGTAAGCTAAGCTAACAGTGCATTAGTTGGTGTTTTAGCCTAAAGCTAGCTGAAATACTAATGGGATAGGACGCGGCTGTATCTATGGTCAGCGTTTGCTCCTCGACAGCAGTTTATTGCGCTTAGAAGATGACGCCAGCCAGAAGTCTAGTTAGGAATAATGTTGTGACGCCGGAAACATATCCAAATCTTCATCATGATATTTATTGCTATGAAATGGGACATTTATGGCAATCCTGCCTTGTATTGAACCACAATTTCGTGGGCCATTTATTAATTTGCTGGAAAGTTATTTCGGATTTCGCAAAAGTTTGAAATTGGGATGTTCCCACAGTAGCATTGGACGAAGTATTTAATGCGATTGTAATGAAATTGAAATAAGGAACATTTATAATGGTAAAATCTTGAACTTCTAGCACCAAGTTGGGAAACCAGCGAATATTTCGACGTACATCTTCCAAATGACAAAAAAATTTCATAACTATTACATAAAAGAAACCCATCAAAGTCCTTCAGTGTAGAAGATCAGGGATTAGTATTGAGATGCAAATTATTAGCCAGAATTATTTAGCTTCTTAGGCTGTGCAAAAATAAAAGACAACCACAGCTACATCAGAGCGTTTTACAGTACATCTGCCAATAAACGTTGACGTATTTTAATAGTCGATCAAATAAAAAAAAAACATTTTGACAAAGCTAAATTCATCTGGACCGCATTTCCATTTATTAAATTATTTTAAGGCAGCATCCGGTCGTCTTCTACCCTCATTTTCGAATCAGTAATTCAAGTATTAGAAAGAAAACATGTGCTAGTAATTTGTACGTGAGTATTTCGCTTTGCTCAGCGTTGTGTGCGAAAGAATCGATCGCATGGTCAAAACAGATATCACGTTGAAATCGGAGACAGAAATGCAGAGATCTCAAAGATAGTTTCGAGTGGAGTAGGCTTTCTTGGTTATAAATCATCCTTTTGGATGAACCTTTCCTCCGGCTCTCAGTGTGAAGCTGAAAAGAAAGGAGACAGCGTCGCGCCTGATAATTTTTCGCTCACACATTGGATGAATGAACTTAAATGTCAATTCGATTCTAGTTAGCTTTTCGACGAGCTTCGAGCTTTTGACTCCTGGAGACCTTCACTTCTCCATATGTATGCAACCAGCTTCGCATGAAGGTTATAGTTAGGAGCTGCCAAGTGGCGTGACCAAATCCATTAGCGCTTCTCATTTATGCAGATCAATTTAACACAAGACAATTTCATTATGATCCATATCTTTCCTCTGGAATAGAAGGCCCCCGCAATGGTTCGGTTATAATTAATAATGAAAGGTTTACAGCGCACAGGTCTACCTATTTTACGAGTATAATAAAGTTCAGGTTC
This sequence comes from Mastigoproctus giganteus, assembly GCF_048544385.1. NCBI lineage: Eukaryota > Metazoa > Arthropoda > Arachnida > Uropygi > Thelyphonidae > Mastigoproctus > Mastigoproctus giganteus. Next base: position 69,013,774 of record NC_143576.1, read on the forward strand.
ATAAGATTCTTTTTCTCTGTAATTTGATTGAGCTATTTCCTTCATTTCCCTCTGGTGGGGCAAGGGCATGCCCCACTGATATACCTGGGGTCGCCTTCCCTATTGACCCCATACTTCTGTCTTTTCCCCCCAGCCTTCCGTCTCTCTCCCTACTCTACCTATATCGCCAGCGAAAAGTGAATGCCCCACACAACGTAAAAATTGTAAATGCCAAATTCGACACACTTGCAACCTCTTTCGGCCTAATTAAATTCAAGCGTTTATCCCCCCCCCCCTTTTTTTTTTTTTTATATGTCCTAGCCACTGAAATCTCAGGAAATTAGGTGGCAGGACCTGCCAGAGTACTTATCTAAAAATACTGGTGTACCTGGTCTGCCTCCACGGGGCTAAGTGTGGGCAACGTTGGGCCTCAGTAGGGGTCCAGCGGCTAAACGGCCAGATGAACAACAGAACACAACACTACACATGTACAATATCCATACACTTTTAAATCTCTGGCCTTCCCAGTGAACTGGTACACCCACAATGAAAGCAACGCAGAGATGGGGGGAACCCCTGGTGCCGTTAGACACTAAATACACTTTACACTTTACACTTTGTGAATTTTTCGTGGGTTAGGTCCAGTTCGTGTGATCCTCTTATCATGTTTTTTTTTCTGAGGCAGTTAGTTGTTGCTTTGTATTGTTTGCTGTCATAGTTTATTCATTTCATGGTTGTTGCTGTTGTGGTGGTGGATGCGGGAGAGTCCGCCTTCTTGTGAAGAGGTCTTGCGCATATTGAGTGAAGGCACTATAAGTATCTTTTTCAGTTAGTATCAGATATTCCTGGTCGCGTAGCATTATTTGGGTGGTGGTTATAAATCGGCAGCAGAGATCCTCGTACAGTGGGCAATCGTACATCAAGTGTCCCCATGTCTCGCGTAGACCACAGTGGCATAGGGGGTGTCACTCAATCCGAATCCATGGAGTTTTTCTCTTATGGCGCAGGTGGTAGAAGTCAGAGTACCCGGCACATAGACGACTGGACCCAGGGTATCCCAGCAGAACATCGCCCAAAGCATGACACCGCCGCGACCGGATTGTTTTCATCCCAGTGTGCAGCCAGGCGCCATCACTTCCCCAGGTAAACGAAACACACATACCCGGCCGTCCACATGGTGCAACAGGAAACGTGATTCATTGGACCAGACGACCTTGTTCCAATCACTGAAGTTCCAGTTTCGATGCTCACGTGCCCATTGTAGGCGCTGTCTCCGGTGAACCGTGGTTAGCATGGGCACTGGCAGCGGCCTGCGGTTACACAGCCCCATTTTCAGCAGAGTTCGATGTACTGTGTGTTGGGACACGTTACTCCCATCACTAGCATTCCAATTACCGGCGAGTTGCGCCACAGTCGCAACTCGCCAGTAATTGGATTGCTAGTGACTACCCTTCTGTTGCCACCTACCATCCGGGTCAGCCTTTGTTCACCTCGAGTATCAATGAGCAGTGGTCGTCCAATACCTCGCCAGTGGTTTGTGGATTTCCCCTCCTCGGACCACTTTCGGTAGATATTAACCACGGCTGACTGTGAGCATCCCATCAGCCATGCCGTTTCGGATATGCTCTGACCAGTCATCTTGCAATTACAATTTGGCCTTTTCAAACTCGCTAAGTCCTCTGCCTTTCCCATCTGGAGAACAAGAGTAACACTGATTAACGGAGCTCAGCGTTAGGTGTGTTTTATATCCTGTCCCGACTCGCGCACGCAACGTAGTTCACCTGCAGTTGCTCCGATTGGCATAACGACTCGCTGGTCACAATGTTTTGGCTAATCGGTGTGTTGGATAGAAAACTACTCTTTAATGTTTTATTAAAATCTCTTCGGGTTAAGCTTTTCGTGCTTTTTTTTACTTATTTTAATTTAGATTTTACACTGATTTAAGTCAGCATAGTCGTTTTTAAATATTACAATATCTATATTACTCTCTCTTCTTTATGCTGCATTAACTCCTCCCCTATTTCTCTTTATGCACCTCAAAGTGCCAAGCGTTTTCCTAGTGATCAAGTGATTTAAAATGATTGCATAGTTCGCTTCTCCATTATATTTAGTTCAATACATTTATAGCGATCTTTATTTTCTGTACTAAATAGGTAGTTTTTGCTAAGAGGACCAAAACCACTATCAGAAAGGAAAGATTCCTTTATTTTTTCTTATTTTCACACGAACACCACCAACCCTACTAATTTCTACACGTTGCTTGGTCACTTCCTGGCACCGCTCTTACCTCCTCATGCGGAGCCAGAACCCTGGGATTGGAAGCTAGACTCCCAGAGCTAAAAAGAGCTGAACATGAGTAGCAAAGTCTCTACTACCCAAGGCACTTTCAGAAAAGATCCCACTAAATCGAATTGCTGAAGAACCTGAAAATACTCAAAAGACAGTATTTTCAAACAGTAAAGACAGTATGTTGGACAGACAGTTCAAAACCAACACCCTTATTCCTAATCAATCACTCCACTGGAGAAGAGACATTGGAAAGAAATCCCATTTTTTATACAGTATGTCGTCGAAGTACTAGCCAGAACCCCAAAAACGATGAAGCGACTCTGATCTGTTAGTTGAAACGCTCAGTACCAGAAATTCGGAAAAATTATGGAATATGGAATTTATCGAATTCTGGAGGTATACGGGTAGTGGTCACCCTCTCCCATAACACCTTAAACTCTTCGCGAGGAGTAAACTCCCAGTGGGATCTCTTACACGTTACTGAAGGGGAAACCAGCAGCGAACTCCAAAATCAAGGAGTGAAAAATGTAAGACGAATTTCTATTCGGAGAGAGTGAAATATGATGCCTACCAAAAACTTGATTCTGATTTTTAACCCACCAACTATAAAAGCAGCAAAATTTAACTGCCAAGCCAAACATATATCTCAAATCCTTTATGCTGTTTCATATTTCAAAAACATGGACACTCGCAGACTGTATGTAGAAATACATCGTGTGCTAACTGGGGATACAAAAAACATCACATCGATGACTGCCTGGCTCCAACCCCAAAGTCTCCAAATTGTAAAGGAGAACATCCTGCCTATTCCAGAAAATGTGAAACGTGTAAAAAATAAAAAGAAATGCAGAATACAAAACAGACCACATTACTACATACCAAGAACAAGAAAAATGGTCCAGCCAACTACAACCAACGTACGCTCAAATAGGCCAGATATAAATAAGTTGAATGTCAAACGAAATCTCAATTCCTCCACATGAATCTTTGTCTTCACAAATCAAACACACACACTCCAAGCAAAAAAAAAAAAACAAGATACATATGAGAAACAGTAAACACACCAATCTCAATCCCCTCAAATTCTCCAACTTTGCAATAGTGTAATGTTAATGAAAGACCACATAATCATGAACCTATCTCAGAATTTATGGAATTAGTGAAAACCGAAAAGTTGGTCGATGAAGTGTTGGAAATCTATGCTGAAGAAGACGTGGATACTGGAAAACCAGTCTTTCCCAAAAAGATTACCAAAAGATAGATTAAAACATTTTACCCCCAAAAGATAGATTAAGGACAGAAAATCAAAAGACTACCATCCAACGAAAACAGCTCGATGGGCTGAGCAAATATAAATATGGTTCTCTGTGATGATATACAAAACTCTGTACAATGGCCAGAAAGGGGTAGTGCTATGTTTGCGTAGTATGTGCTGTTGTTGGGTTATTTAGTTATTTCTGGCCACTTAGCTACCAGGAAATAGCGATCACCAGAAAGGCTGCTTCAGAGCATGTGTCCACACCACGAAGAGGCGGGCATACTGAATAACCACAACCTCTTGTATTTTAACAGGGGTAACCAGACTTACTGCCAATTTCCACCTCAGACCATTACAGGTATAGATTCCACCATATGTACGCCTATGCTTTTACACAGCATATAATTGAGAAGTATTTGCGGGCCCCCCTTGGTAGTGATTATTACCCAGTAATTTCCATATTAGTGGGTAAATATCCATGTCATACCAGCAGAACTCCCCCTGGAAGATAGATAAAGCTAACTGGGAAGCGTTTAGGAGGAAAGCAATTTTCAATACTACTATCATTGAGCACGAAACATTAGATGTTGCACTAGCACATATCCACAGAAATCATATAAAACGCAGTCAAGCTCACAATCTCGAAGACTTCATCACGTGTCCCAAACCATCCGAAGATATGGTGAAATACTAAGTGTACTGAAATAAGAAAACAACAAAAGAGGGCAAGGAACCGATTCCGCAGATACCCCACCACCGACCATTTGATTTAGTACAAAAGAATGCGAGCTATAGCACGATTCACTAGGAAACAGAGTCGAAGAGCAACATGGATTTAATTCATATCTACAATATGGAGACAACAAATGCTCATACAGATTATCATGGCATTTTAATGCCAAGGCAATTACCAGTACAGCCAGAAGAATTTCGAACAGATGAGCTCCTCACTTTGGAGAATGTAGAAATATGCCATCACCAATATTGGTCTGCAGTGAAATCAATTTGACTGATCTTGCCGTTATTGTAAATACTTTAGGTGAGACCTTCGCAAAAGTATCAGCAAAAGCTTCATATCCTCCTGAATTTCTGATGCAAAACGAAAATGCAGAAACACATAAGATTAATTTTTAATCAAAGGGGGGAATGAGTCCTACAATCAACCATTTACAATAAGTGAAGTGGACTCTGTCTGGCTAGGGACATGATCGAGCACCTTAACAAGAGTGAAACTGTATAACAGAATATATTCCAAGAAAATGTATATCCAGAACACTGCGCCATACAATAATACTATCTTTGCCTAAATTTGACAAAGACAACAAATTAATGCCACTCGACCAATAGATCTCAACAGTTGTTTAGGAAAATTACTATAAAAAATTATAAATAAGAGATTGATATGATATTGAGAGGATAATAGCATCTACACAAACACACAATGTGGTTTTAGCCATTACAGACTACATTTGGCCACATAGTTAGGATAGAAGCCAGCATCAGAAATGCATTCATCACATCACAACATATGGTTACTTTATTTTTTGACATTGTAAAAGCTTACGGTACCACTTGGAGATATGGGATTCTGCGAGACATGCGTCATATTTGACTTAGATTTCTATAAAGATTAATTCAATTCAAAATCAACACCCCCTACTTCAGTGTCACGTGCACTTTACGTCGATGATTTTAGTATCTCTACTCAGACAGAACATGTGCAGCACTATTGAGAGGCAGTTGCAATGCAAAATCAACAATATAAGTAAGTTGGCACTAGATAATCATTCAGTCTGTCAACAAAAAAAAAAAAAAAAAAAACAATACGTGTAATTTCTGTTGCAGAGGAAATCTCCATCCTGATCCTGAATTAAAACTAGAAGGCCAGAATATACTAACGCAGCTGAAAGCAAATTTCTTAGATTAATCTTAGATAGAAAAATTGCATTCCTGGAGCACATATGTCTGCAACGTAAAACCTGTACAAAACATCTTAAAATACTTAAAATCCTTTCATCAGCAACATGGGGAGCAGACAGATATTCCTTATTAAACCTGTACAAAGCACTAATTAGATCACAATTGGTTTATGGAGCCCGTGTGCAATTCAGCACGGAAAAGGCTTATCGTACCTCTTCCATATATATTATTATTTTTTTTTATATAAACCCCAAACACGAGAGGTATTGGAACCTATAGTGCTTAGTACCGTGCTGGGGTTGGAAGTTGAGAAGACGAAAGAAGATATTTGTTGACATTGGACTTGAACTTCTGTAGACAGTAATTTTCAGGAAATAAGTATGAAGGAAGGTTGTTCCAGAAAACGGCAGTTGAATGAATAAATGAGGAAGATGAAAAGTTGGTACTGTGGGTTTGAAGTTGGACAGTAAATGGATGTTGGCTGGTGGCGGCACGTGTTCGGACTGTTTTGAAAGAGAGAGCGGGAATTATAGAAGCCAATTCAGAAGAACAGTGCCCATGGAAGTATCTGTAGAAGAGGCATGCAGCAGAAACAGTGCGTCTGTGAGAAAGCGAGTGGAGAGACTCTGTTAGAGATGAATCATTAATTAACCTAACTGCCCTCTTCTGAATGGAATCTAGAAGCCTGAGAGAGGTTTGGGGGGCAACACCCCAGATGTGGGAACAATATTCCATGGCAGGGCGGATTTGCGATTTATACAGAGTGAGCAGCTGTTTGGAAGAAAAGTAACGCCGAGAGCGAAAGAGAAAACCACGTTTTTTAGATGCAGAAGAAGCAATATTTGTAATGTGCTTGTGCCAAGAGAGATTAGAAGTCAGAGTAATCCCCAAAAGAAATATATAATTTTGCCTAGAAATCGGAGTGTCACTAAAGATAAGCATGGAAGCAGAAGAATCCTTTTTGCGAGATATAAGACAAGACTGAGTTTTAGAAGGGTTAAAATCAACTAAGTTGTCTTTACCCCACTGGAGAATTACCTGAAGATCGGCATTTAAGGAATTGGTAGCAGAGTTTCGAGAATTTGAAACTGATTGAGCAGGGCAAGGTTTCTCAAAATGGAAAGTGGAATGCAATGTGCTATCATCGGCAAAACTATGGATAGGATTTCCAGTCAATGGAAGAAGGTCATTAATATACAAAAGGGAAAAGAGTGGGGAGAAAGAACTGAACCTTGGGGGACACTGGCAATAGTGGAGACGTTAGACGACAGAATGCCATCTACAATCACCCTCAGTGAGCAATCAGAGAGAAAACTGGATAACCAATTACTAAAAGCAGTTGGTAAACCATAAGATGGAAGCTTGTTTAGAAGACCTTTATGCCAAACACGATCGAAAGCCTTTGAGATGTCAAGAGCAACTACTTGTGTTTCATCGAACCTTTCCATTGAATTAGCTCATAAATGGGTACCATAAGCCAGAATATCACCAGTGGATCAACACCGACGGAATTCATCCTGGCCATCGTTCATCAGATGAAAGGTTTCTAGGTAGTTTAAGAGTTGGCGGTTAATTGATTTCTCCATTACTTTATAAAGTGTAGAAGTAATTGCAATGGGACGATAATTGGATGGGAGGGATTTGTCATCCTTTTTAGGAACTGGCTGGATATGAGCAAATTTCCAAGCAGAAGGAAAAACACCTTTGGAACACCTTTCAAAAACACTTTTGAAAAAAAAAAATGTGGCAAAGAATAGGAGTAAGTTCAGGAGCACATGTTTTGAGAACAAGTGAAGAAATCCTATCGGGACCTGGGGCTTTCTTAGCATCAAGATTCGTCAAAATCCTTCTGACATCCTTTTGATGGAAGACCACAGGAGGCATTGAATGGAGCGTGTTGGGAATGGTGGGAGGTGTTTTACCAAGATCATTAATACATGAATTGGAAGAAAAATGGATGCCAGCAGGTCAGCTTTATCCTTGGCTGAAGTGACAACAGAACCATCTGGTTTGGACAGAGGTGGGAGCAGAGATGAGCAAAAGTTGCGGCCAATAGCTTTGGCAAGAGACCAGAATGCTCGGCTACCATTAGGGCAAGAAGCAAGTTTTCTACTATTAGCCTGTTCAAACTCTAGTTTGGACTGATTAATAACTGCTTTACAATTGTTAGCTTTGGTGTAGGCAGAAAATGAAACTGAAGAATTAGAAACAAGCCAATTACGATATGCAACATTCTTCTCTTGAACAACCTTAGCACATTTATTGGAAAACCAATGTTTAGATAAAGGACGAGATTTTAAAGTGGAGTGTGGGATAAAGGATTCCATTCCTGCAAGAATAATTTCACTGACACGATCTGAGCAAATGTTGACATCCGAAGTTTTGAAACACTAATCCGACCAAGGAAAAGAAGAAAAGAAATCTCGCAGGTCATCCCATTTTGCATTCTTGTAATGCCAAATAACACGAGGTTGGGAATAGCCATGAGATAAAGGCTCCATTGAAGAAGAGACAATCACCAAGTTGTGACCTGAAATGTCTAAAGGACCTCTCACTTCGGCCATGTACTTGGAAGGGTTGTTTGTGAGAAAAAGATCAAGCGTGTTGGCTGTATGATTAGGATTGTCCGGTATTCTAGTAGGTAAATGAACAGTCTGTGCAAGGTCATTAGTAATTGCAAAAGCCTCGGCATCTCGACCAGCTGGGTCGGCGTGACTAGAAAACGGAAGCCAGCTGGATTTGTGAACATTCATCTGTTAGAGACAACAGATGAATTTTACACAATGGGGTATAGATATTTTAAGCCAGAGAAGATTAAAGAGAGGAGATTCCAAACTGCCAAGTCTCTGACAGGGAATATCAGAACGGACATATGCAGCGGACATATGTACCACCTTTGAGGCAAAAGTAATTATACAGCGAATAATTTGGGCATTTGAGATGAGCAGTAGTTGAATCAACCGATAACTGAGATTCTGTTGGCAGACTGTATGTGGAAATGGACATCTTTGAGATTAGAATTGAGACCACGTATATTTGTGAAATGAATTAGGAAATTCTTGGGAGGTTGCGATCTTTTGGCAAATAAGCTTTCTCTATTAGTTTGAAAATTCATGGTGTATTCAATAGTAAGAAAAAGTGGGTGGGCCATGCTGTATGAAGTAATGAAACTTTTGGATATGGCGTACACATGGTAAGAATATACCCAGATTCTTGACATAACGTGGCCTCAACAATGCTCCCCCCATATACACCACGCGGCTCCCTCCAGCCATTATCTGGCAGAGTAGAGGTAGCAGGATCATATACTAGCTGATCCGAAAGCCTTCTAGAGAGTTACCAACAGGTTCGGTCCGGTGTACTAACTAGCGGCCGGCCTGCGAACACCGTTTTAGATCTGTGCCCTCGAAATGTAAGGAATAGTGGATCTCGCCACGATGTTCATCATAACCTCAAAATTCGTCACTCATTCTGCATGATGGAAGAGATAGGGAAGGGTTGACCGGAACTTAGCTCTAGAGACTAAACATGGGTTCCACCACTTCAAGCCTCCAATAAGCAAAGTGGTGGTATTGCACCGGTTGATGAGAGTCATCTACCACCTAGTACTGCCTGGTAACATAGAGGGGCGGCATTCCTCCATGTGGTGTGGGCGCCACACCTTGACCCCTGCTTACGTTGGTTCACACCTGTGTGGTCACTCACCATGTACTTGTGCATGGAAGTTATACCCAGGATTACTAACAGTCCCACTATCGTGAAGGTGCAAGCAGAGGATTTGGCTGTCACAGACCGTCCGGACTTCGCCGAAATTGGGTCCACTTGACTTGAGTGTCACCCGAATATCAGTTCCATCAACGTTTTAGACTCCCAGCTAGCAAGTACAGCTTGTCTGCCATATCTGAGAGAATGTCTGTGATAACCTCAAAGACCAGAGATTTATCTATATCGAAGCCAAGGAGCCACCTGTTAAACGTAGTTCTTAACCGACAACAACTGCCGTTGGATTATGCGTGGTCACCCTGCTTGGGAGACCCCTCATTGATCCAAGAAGGTTATATCTACTAGAATCATCAACAAGCAAATCGACCTCTAGGGATCAGAATGTAAGGCTTTTTAGCGGTACATAACATTAATATAGACAGGGTAGCGCACTTACTAGTTCACACGCCTCCACCATGGGATTTGCATATCCAATATGTGACTTCTCCTTTCAGAAATGTGATAAAAAAGCGATACCTTCAACAATCTTCCAACAGTTACATGCAGTGCATAGACTTGAATTTTCAGACTATATCCCAATATACACAGATGGCTCGAAAACAGACGCTTTAGTGGGAGCAGCAGCTGTATTCCCAGATGTTACTTTAACGTAAGAACTAGATATTTTCAAGAGATATTTTAGTGGGTTCGAAAATATCTCTTGAAAACAATTTCCGTGAAGGGATTCTATGTTTACACGTTTCTCAAAGTTCTAAAATTCCTGTTTCCCACTTTTATCAATTTACACACATGGTAATGCATGTCTCTTCTAAATGAACTAGCTAAATTCGTTAACTCTAAAAAGAATATTTAAAAATGTGCATATGAGTATCACACACACAAGAATAATAATTTAATTTTAGCAAGATGATTTCTGTTTCTAATTTCATTTCATTATGCATTGGCCTTCATCCTGCAGTGGATTGAAAATGGCTGATGATGATAATGATGATATGCATTGGCATTATTTAATTAACATTTCAGAAAAGTCTGTTACAAAAAAAGGGGCTTTCAGTTTTACATATTGCATTCTTATATTTCAACAACAAAGTCCTATTCTTCTGTAAAATTGCTCAGTATCAGTTTTGCATAAATCTTAATTTGATTTTTATGCAAAGTGACACACTTTCTGACGTAAAGTTTTTTAAATAAACAAAAGCTGTTTGTTATCGTTTACGTTATAATGTGCATTAATACATTATTTTCTCACTGTGTGTCGCTTATTATCCCCCAAAACAGGCTGAAAGCGTATAAATAGTGCTTTAATGGAATAAACTTAATAACATCAAACTTAATAGAGCCTTGGAATTTACTGCTGCCTCTGACATTTGGAACAGCTAGATAACATTTTATCCATTCCCTTCATTGTCAAGTTGAGATAAGCAAATTACGCCAAAAAGTAAATGTCGTCCAGTAAGAGCAGGAAGTACAAATCACAAGGCAACTGTCAACCAAAGTGACAGAATTTCTAAAGTGGAGTATTAAGTGCGAACTCGAAAACTAGTTTCATTCAGCGATATATCTGAAGTAGTTTAAAAATGTTTCTTTTTTTTAATTGGAACATTGTCGTGGAAAAGAAATTCAGCTTTAAAATCAGTCAAACGTACTCACATTCAAAAAAATTCATTACGATTTTGGAAGTTTGGGCAGAGAGTTTGAAATAAGCATTTGGGGATAATAAGAACATTTGAAAAGGTATTAAAAGAATTTAAAGGGGATTTTAAGTTTAAAGTATTCTTCAAATTGGAAGAAGAATGAAAGGACAAAAATATTAAAGAAGCAGATACAATAGTTAAACGATTTGGGAGAAAGACCAAAAGAATATGGAAAGATGATCCTCAACCCAACAAGCAATAGATCATAATGGAACAAGAACAAGAATTTTCATTAACACCAGAACAGCCGAAACAGTCATTTTGACTGTTTTAATTTTTCTGGTTCTCCAGTTTTTTGAGTTCTGTTCCTGAATAGCTGTAATTTTGTGACTTTTAATAAAATCGTAGAAGTCATGGAATGAAAATATCCCGTAAAAGTTCCCCGTGTGATTGACGGGATTTGAACCTGGGCCCTAGACTTCGAGTAGAATGTGCCCCAAGTGTGGGCTTCTGTTCGAAATTCTTCTAGCTGTACTGTTAAATGCCTTGTCTCAAATGCCCTCATAATCTATAGCAGTCAGCCTTCAGTGTGCAAATACATTTTCAATATGTTTTCAAGTGCGGTTATAGATACTTTATCAAAAGCTGCATTTGCATCAGGAAATGCAAAATACTTTGGGCCCTTTCATTTAGGCCTTGTTGCATATCCACTGCCACAAATTAGTAGCAGTGGATCTTTCTTTACTACGATATGGAGGTGAGAGGCCTGTGCCCCAAAGCAGTATTACGTTATTTGCAGAACGGGTAGTTTTAATACATTATTATTATATTAGGGCTACCCGTACTTTTTTAATACGTAAACGCGTATTCGTGTCTGTAAATCGCATGTGTTGTCTGGTCGATTTGCCTGTTTTTCTGGATGAAAAAAACCTTGCTATCTACGCCTGAGACCAACTAACTCAGGCACGGAGTGAAAAAAGCCCATTAAAGATCCTCGCGTCATCGACGGGATTGGAACCCGGTCCTTTCCACCCAGTGTGGGGAGGACGGTGACGATACCACTGTACTACACGCGCAGACAGTAGTTTTAGTACAGAACAACTGATTGAAATGGGCCAAAAGTCCGGGGCGTCTTTAGGGTTCTTGCTTTGGAATGTATGTAACATTCGACAATATAGGCGCCGCATATCTTTAAACTAAAAGTAGGAACCCTTCGAGACCAATCGTATATTTGCTAGGCATGGAGTTTACCGTACTGATGAGATTTTCTCTAGGCATGGAATTTACCGTACTGATGAGAAACAGAAATATTAAATGATGTAATCCCAGAATAGACGCCACTCTCTGCTATTTAGCCTTATTGTACTCTATTCTCCAGCTAATTTTCTTGAACCTTTCTGGCTATGCCCATAGTTGGATGTCTTTCCAAGATCTCCCTAGCCCAGTTAGAGCCATACAAGAATGATATAAATCTAAAGACCAGACATTTTACTGATCTAAAATTAGCTAAATAGTTATCAACTGACAATAACACTATCTTCTTCTAGTTCTCTGCCCTCAGGCAGGTTCAGGTCTCCACTGACGCTATACGTCTCTATCTTGTGTTTTCCTTTTAAGTCCTGCATAATTTTCTCTTCGCATCCAATCCATCATTCCAATTCTGCTTCTCCCAACAGCTCTCTTTCCACACATCTTTTCTTGAACATGCTTTCTCTTCCCAATACATGTCCTATAAAATTCTTTTGTCTTCTTCTTAGTTCTTTTACTAACGTTCTTTCTTCACCTACTTTCCTCAAAACTTTCTTATTACTCATCTTGTCGACCCATTTCCATTCTTCTCCACACCCACATCTCGAATGCTCTTTTCCCAGTGTCCATGTGTCTCTTAGCCATATAGTACAACAATCCATATTAATGTTTTAACCGTTTGCTTTCTTAATTCTTTGGTGAAATTTCTTCTCACTAGTTCTTTTCTATTACTAAATGCCTCTTTTCTCATGCAATTCTTTTTATTTCCTCCAGACGTTTTCCATCTTCTGTCATTATGCTTCTGAAGTATCTGTCCACCTGCTGCAATATTATTCCATCTAATGTTATATTGATCCTTCTTCCTGGCCACTCTGAAATTAACATTATCTTGGATTTCTTGGTGTTAATCTTCATATTGTGCTCCTTTACTTTTTTGTTCAAGATATCCAATGAGCTCTGTAATTCTTCCTCCTTATTAGCAATCAGTACCTGGTCGTCTGCAAATGTTATTGTCTTTAACTTCTCCCCTCCTGCTTTTACACCTTCTTTCTGCTCTTCTTTGTACTCTTTCATCAAAGCTTCCGCATATAAATTAAATAGGATCTGGAACATCCTTGCCTTACACTCCTACCACTGTCTACTTCTTCTGATTCCTTTCCATAAATCCGAACCGCAGCTGTCTGGCCCATGTAAAGTACCCAAATTAGTTTAAGATCTTTTTTTATCTAGGCCTATCTTTCCTAGGACTTCCATCAGTTTAATCCAATTCACTCGGTCAAAAGCCTTCTCGAGATCCACAAATCAGATTGACTTATCTCTTCCTATTTCGATGCTTCTTTCTGATAGTGTTCTTAATATTCCTATTATCTCCTCCCTTAATGCCATACTGGTCCAACAGCCTTCTCTGAACCCAAACTGATCTTCTTCTATGAATTCACAATCCCTCGCATTTTCTTTAAGTCGTTCTGAGAGGATTTTTAGTAATATTTACCACTACATCTGAAATATATCTGAATACCACTATACCTGAACAAAAACTCGTTCTAGTTCTTAAAAGTTTTTAGGTTTTTACAGAAAAGTAAGATTCGGTTATATAAAATAGCTATTTCGAAATGACGAGTGTGTGTGTGTCTCATCAATTAGCATTAGCATTAGTAGAGGCATATGATTAAAAGAAAGAAAGCTTATACAGCATCAGTCAAAAAAAATTCCCATTTCACACATTCGCTCTGAAAGTTTGTCCAGTTCTTCCTTGGATTTATTTAAGCTATCAACCTCCACAACGACAGATGGAAGTTTATTTCAATAATCAACTACCCGATGGCTAAAGTTAAATTTCCGTATATCTATTTTATAACTGCCTCAATTTGAATTTATGCCCCCATGGGTTCGTAATCTGAGCAACAGGCAGAATCCCATCAGCATTGAGCAGGCTTAGTGCCGATGGGATTCTGCCTCTTGCTCAGATTACGAAGGGTGTATAAGGCCTTGAATGCTCAACTCATTCAAGGCTTTATACATCTCAATAAGATCACCTCGCAAGTGCCTAGTCACCAGATACTGCAATTTGCAGAATTTTAAGCCTTTCTTGGAAAGAGGACCATTTCATTCCCCTCACCAACCTTGTTGCCCTTCTCTGTACCCGTTCTAGCAATTATACATCCTTCTTAAAATGAGGCCTCCAGACTTGTACGCAGTACTCAAGACGTGGCTTGACCAGTGCCTTATACAAAAGAATAATCACCTCCTTATCTCTACTAGCAGAATTCTTGTATATCATTGACAAGCCTCCATGACCTGCTCTGCTCAGAAAACTACATATCTGATTGCATAATTACCCCTAGGTGTTTTTCATTCTCTACCACAACCCCGAGTGTAATACTATAGTTGGTACGTTTCTCTGGGGCTACTTCTACCCATATGCATTATTCTGCATTAGTCAATGTTAAAATTTAGTTGCCACTTCTCAGCATATCCGCCCAACTTTTTGAGATCCTGTTGCAGTAACATATTGTTATTTTTGTCGTTAACAACCATGTCAACCTTTTGTATCATCTGCAAACTTCGACATTCAGCCTGATATACCTTCATCAGGATCATTGATAAATATACAAAACAACAATGGGCCCAACACCAAACCATGGGGGTGACACCACTAATAATATTACTCCACAAAGAGCAGTGTGTGTCCATTGATTCCCATTCTCTCTCTTCTCCCACTTTGTCTTCTCCTGCTCAGCCACCATTTAATCCGTTGTAGCAACTTGACCCCTTAATGCCATACTGTTCCAATTTGTACAGTAGTCTTCCATGTGCAACAGTATCAAAAGCTTTCCTGAAATCCAAATATATGATAAAATTATTTTTTGCATCCAATTTCTTTGTAATCAGATCATGGTATCCAATCAAATTTGTCAGACAAGACTTCCCCTTAACAAACCCATGCTGTGTCTGAATCTTTACTGCAGTCTTTTCTAGATAATCCTGCAATGCTTCTTTAATCAGTGACTCAATTATATTCCTTGGAACAGAGGTGAATCTAACAGGTCTGTAATTACTCATGTCACCATTTGATCCCCCCTTGTGAACTGAAGATACATTTGCACATCTCCAGTCTGTGGGGACCTCCTCTGAATCCAAAGATGATCTCATGATTATGGCTAAGGGTGTGTTTACTTCCTTTGCCGCCTCCTTTAATATAACTGGATGTATCCCATCCACCCCAGGTGCCTTTGTTATATTTATCTTTCATTTTGGTCTCTGTTATTACAAAATAATTGAGCTCCCTGTTAGAGTTTAATAAGCTTCTGTCCTCCACTTCCCTACAGAATTCTTAATATGTGAATATAGATGCTTCATGTAGATGCAAAATATCGTTCAGTTTGTCAGCTATCTCAGCAGGATCATCACAGTCGAACCGTCGGTTTCAAGTGGACCAATCTGATTCATCCACTTCATTCTAGAGTTTATATAAGAAGTCTTTGTTGTTTTTCTTTGCATCCTTTGTCAAAGATTGCTCGTAATCTGCCTCCGCTTGTCTAATCTCCTTAGTGACTTTAATTGTTTGCTTAATTGCTTATCAACGGAAAACATATGGTAACATTCTACTACTGCGTACTTTACAGCCATTTGTTTCCCTTCGTTAGTGATTCCAAGGAACCGGAAGTTGTGTTTTGCTACGATACGATTATAAAAGATTCAGTCAAATCGGTTGACAAAGATGGCCTGTTCAGGTGTTTTATAACGTTCTAGTTCTTGCTGCCATTATTGTCAATGTAATTCCTTCGTTCCTTGTAATTTACAAGGAACGAAGGAATAAAAAGGATAGAGAGAAAGAAATTTACTTCATCTAGCAGAAAATTATTCAAATATGAGAAAACGGCAATTGGAGCCTTCAGACAAATAGAAAGAAATAGAACATTACAAACAAGAATGATAAAGATGCACATGCCAGCAGACAGACTAAATGCGAAAATAAAGCACTCGGCATCTGCGCCCAGTTCAGAGAATCGTTTTTGGAAAGTGTGCTATATCGACAGAATAAAAATGACATTTTACTGGTCAAAGCCTCAAAACCTATGAAATAATTATTGTAGGTTTCGTATATTTGATATTTATCTTTTCTGAAACCATCTTATAATTGTGTTCAGTGTTGAAATTAACTCTTCTTATACTCGTGCATTTATATATGTCCCGTCAAAATCACTGGTAGTGACAATTTTCTAGTTAGGACCAAGATCGGAGGAGGTTCTATTGTGAAAATAATAAAATTGAAGGAAGAAAAAGAAATACCAATCTTCGTCGCAGAAAACAGTTTTGTGGTGTGTGCGTTTCATGGAATCCCTTGAAGTATTCAATCCATATTCCCAAGGTGAAATAGAGGAAATAGTTAAGCATATTTTTGGTAAAAATTCGTTCTACTGAAAGAACCAGCAAATGAACTTTTTGAAACACTCTCGTTTCTTTAAAACTAGGCGTAACGATGAAACAAAGGTCTCCAGAACAAATCCGTCTTTTGAGAAAGAGTTTATTTACTGTGTTTTTGGTTCAGAGTCGACAGCCAGCTTATTAATCATCTGTCCTCTTTTACTCTGGATAATTAATTAACTACTAGAAAGATAAATGCGCTTGCTATTACAACTCGAAATGCTGCATCACACGGTGTACGTACTAAAAATAACTACTTCGAATTACTTTATTAGAAACTAAAGTCGGTAATATTTTATTTAACTTAATCGCTCAATAGAATTAATTTTGAAACCGTAATTAGTACTATGGTTTGTTAATTAGCATGTTGTCCTCGATAGATTATAGAAATTTATTACTTCTCCAGTTTCTTTATGAAAATGAAATCATATGAACAATTAATTAGTTATAAATAGTTCCAAACAGGCTTTTAACTGCCACTATCATTCTCAGTACGTTGGCAAACTTACGAATGAACATTTTTAGCAATTACCAACGAACTGTTTCTCTCAGCCGTTATGTAGTTGCAAGAGTGCCAAATTATGTAAACATAAGTAAACGGCTGGTAGAACTACGAATTTAACGAGGCGTTCTTTTTCTCATTGCTAAAGATTTCGGGTTTTTGAGAAGGTCTGTGGAATCAGAAATCATTTTAATGTGCAGAAGAATTTGTGAAACATTTTGCGCTTCGAATTATAAAAAAGCAAACAAAGAAACAAACTTGTGTGGTGAAGTGTGCTGCCTTGCTGACCATTAAGAAATAAAAACCGATTCACTGAGAAAAGGTTAAAAACTGTTTAAAAATGGATTTATTCATAATGCAAGAAAACAAAAAGGATGCAAGAAACCGTAATAAATGTAATAAACTTTTCTTTCGTTATTAAACGTACGTAACAGATATGAAATACCATTCGGTAATAATTTTGCTATACCTTAAAGTGATGATAGCAGCAGTCCTGCGTGGCTCCAAGGGTGCAAGGTGTCTCTGTGAGAATGGCTGTTAAATAACTTGAGCTGAGACTTCTTTAAGATGCGTCGTTTCAGATGACCGCCTAGATTCTAGGAAGGCATGTCCATGACTGTACGGATCATTGAAGATGTCGCATTGTCCCTTCTGATTAGCACAGTGGATAGGATCTCCGTCTTTTCATACGTTGTGGAACAGGCCTGGGATAGAATCCCGTCTTGACAGAAGGAATTTTTAGCTGTGTGTGTGTTTTTTTTTTTTTTTTTATCTCCATAACTTGGCCGAGTCAGTCATTCTAGTTCAAGAGTTGAATGTCTTTCCTTCCTGGAAGCATTGGTTTTCGCATCCAGCTTGAGAATAGGACCATACTCCGCTAATATATCAATTGGATTGTTTTTTGCTGTTGTTCTTATATCTTCCGTCATTAGAAGGGATGGTGACTTTTAAGGATGAAGATTTTAAGCTGCTGACTCCAACAACAATCCTCTCCTTGTTACCAATCTGATAAAATAAATAAGATCTATTACCTAGCAGTGCTCTGGAACCGTTTGAACCAATGTAAAGTTATCTTAAGGTAGAAGTTTCATCTTTTCCATGAGACTGACACCACAATCTTTCTGTTATTGCAGAATACCACTATCCCTGTTGTAAAACATTACAAGGAACTAGGTGTGACATTCGAGATACTCGAGAATCAAGTTAAATGATCAGTTCCCCCCCCTTCCCCCCCAACACGCAAGAAACATTGACAGATTTGAACAGCAGCTCTAAACTTTTTCAGAATTTCACGACTGATTTTGAATATTCTTCTGGACATTTGTGCTGAATATCATATCAGTAGATTAGCCCTTATCTTCGGTGCACCCCCGGCTCTAAAATTAACTGCTACACAAATATCACCTCACGGCTACTCATTACATAGGTTTTACGTAAATACTTCTTTAGTGCGCCCTTGGGTAGCACAGGCGCCGTCCTCCCACACCGGCTGAAAAAGACCCGAGTTCGAGTCCTCGATGACGAGAGAAATTTTTATGGGTTTTTTTCTTAACATGGGTGCGTTAGTCCGTCTCAGGCGAGGGTAGCATAGTTTTTCTCCAGGAAACTCGGATTTTTCGTCCACCAAATAGAAAATCCATCTGAGGACACACACGATTTACAGACAATATACACAGAACAACATGGCTTTAGTCGCTAATGGTCCTAAAATCCAACTACAACAACAACTTCTTTAGTACAGCATAGAAGTTTTTAATTCCTGCAGCATTATTTGCATTGCATTATATTTCAGGAAGAGCAATGCGTGAATTACCTGATTTGTTGGTGTTTTGAATAAACGAAATACAACTGATGAATAATTTCTCTCTGTACAACCTCATAACCATTTATGTGTAACTACAAGTTTTCCTTGTACGAAATTCAGATATAATTTCTGTAGAACCCCTAGTCAGATCCCTGCTGCCGATTTGAACAGCATGCAAACTTTTAACAGCTGGATGAGTTTAGTTTTCGTACCTCTAACATCTTTCCTGATTTTCCCAATCTCTTTCTTTACAGATAAACTATAATTATTTTTAAAAATTTCATTCACTAACATTACCTTCAAATAATTTTTCTCTTGAATTAATTTCCGCATTTTGTTTTTCATTGCTTTTATCTTGGTTTCTTAGAAATATTTAATGAATAGAATTTTTTGTGCTTCTAGTTCGACCACTTCTTTTTCGATATTCTGCTTCAGATAGATATCGCTCTTTTCTTCTGAAATTATTAATTTATAATCATATTATAGTTCTCAATTTAATAAATTAAACCTGTCTTTACTTTCTAATGCTGAGGAACTGACTAGTCCTGCACACCGGAACTCTGCCTGCCTCAGATGAGTCGAGATGTCATTAAAATTTATGAAATGAAATTGAAGTAATGTTGTTATGTTAACCAACGCTATTTCAATAAAATTAAAATAAAATTGAAATCGCGTTGGTATGTTGCATCATTGCAATTCCAAATTACATGGCTGTATGTTTTGGAGGAGAACGCAGGACATTCATTCATTGCAGATTTGTTCTTACTAAATAAGCTCAAGTACAAGGAATAGAGCAGAACAGCGTTCATTTCCAAGACGACACAACATCCCACACTTCCTGTGAACTATTCAGTCGTACGTTACATATTTCTTAATCGCGTGGCTTCAAGATAGGCGAGATTGCGTAGCCTCCAAGGTCTCCATACATCAGTGCAAATGACTTTTTTTCCTGTAGGGATTTGTAGGAAAGTTTTTCGTGATTGCCCATCAAATATCGCTGAGTTTAAAAGAGAAGATTCCACAAAATATCAGGGTCATTAATAGAAATCTGTTACGCCGTGTCGTGTAAAATTTTTGGCATATGTTATTAAGCTCTAACTACTAACTTGGGAGGATTTTCATCAGACTTAGCTTGCATTAAAACTGCATTATTTATCCTGTTCATTATTTTTCTTTTACACAGCTTGTGTAATTTGTTCAAATGATGTTGCAAAGTAAACGCCACTTAGTTTGCAGTGCTGTATCCTTCTATATGGTATATATTGCATTTATCAAATAGATAAAAAAGGTATTTTTTTGTCTGCTTTGCAAATTCATCTCTTGTCCCAAAGAATGCTGAATCCATCACTTTTTATGTGTGGTCTGTATTTACAGAAGTAAACTGCGTATGTGTTATCCCACAAGAGTCAAAGAAAATGCTTTCTCATGTCTTAATTTCTAATTACACCAGCTAAAAAACCACGGAAATGTTTCTGGACTTGAGTATTTTGAGTTTCTTAGAAGTGAACATCTGGAAATGGAATTAATTGAGTTTGCGAATAGATAATTATCAAATAATCTCATCAGGTTTTCTGCCAAATGAATCTAATCATTGCCATTCATTCTTCTTAAGAGGTTAGGGAGGGTATGACGTCAAAGAAGATTAACTTTTCTTGTACTAAGAAAATTGCATTTGATTTTATGTTTACATTTAGTTCAAGCTACTCGCGAGAGCAAATATATACCCGAATGAATATTTTTTGTTCATTTCTCTTGACATTTCCAGCCATAAATCTCTATATAACTTGAGAACAAAAATGGGATTCATGTTTTTGATATCCACGTGGTATCAACTGAATAGAATATTTAACCATTTAAATTGAGAACCAGAGAAGCCGACAAAAATATGTGTAATATTTATAAAGATTTACGCTCAGAGATAAAATTGAAAATAAAATTTTATACTCTTAAATCGCAATATAATTTTATAAAAATCATTTAAATTCCGTTTTCTATTTTTGTCAGGATTTTTGAATTAATCGATAATCAGAAGAAGTTGTCGACCAGTGAACTACGTGCATCCCTAAAATTATAAGAAGAAAAATTCTAGAGTTCTAAGAGATTACAAATTCTCTTAGAAACTCTAGAATTTTCTAAGCATATTGAGAAATTGTTCATACAAGCATCTTTCACTTAATTCAGGAAAACGCTTTTTATACTCTCTTAATGCAGAGAAATGTGTTTGATTGCATTAATTCATGTAGTATCAATCGTTACTATTTCGATACTTTGCTTAATGATCATTAATCATTCATCTGTTCATTTTTATGTGTACACTAAATACGAATTGTCAAAAAGTACGTATTAGATCATTGCGTTTAACAGAAGAAATTCAAAGCTATTTCTAGAAACATGTTCGTAGCTACTCCTCTCCTTTCTGCACGTTAATGTGATGTAACCGAATTGAACGATTTGATAACACAAGAATTCGTTCCCGATGGCTGCTTTTTTTATGGAAAATACCTGCCCCCCCCCCACAGTGCGTTCAGATCACTAAGGATGTGTGCGGGTTTTCTGATAAAATTTTACGCTTGACATAAATCGAAGAGGAAAAATTAGAAAAAAGACCTAGATTCAGATGAATGAGACAGCTCGCGCTGAGAAAGTTCACCATCGGGCACATGCTGGATCATCACTGAGCTCACTCATGCATACATCTGCTCATAGAGAGAGTAAACTTAGCGCCAAAGTTTGTTTTGTCTTAGTTAATCCAAGCAGCGGCCTACACAGATCTAAGGAGGAAGAGGCAATTTTTTCGACCATGGAAGGGATCAATTTCTGCGTCAGCATTTGGAGAGACGCAATAATAATTGAGCAAACCTAAGCTATACATTTTGATGCTTTAGTGAGAAAGTTTCTGTGGCAGGATTTTGATTGTAGGATTATCTATAAGTTCGAAAGAGTGCGGGTTAAAATCCCATCGATGTAGTGAGGATCTATTCTTTTTCAACAGAATTGAGTCAGCTATTTTAAGGTAAGATAGTATTTTTCCGAATTTTTATTTCACATTTCATAAAGATATTAGTTGGATTAAATACCATAAATTACATGCAGTATCTAATTATAGTATACCAGAGCCTCGTGGCCTTAGCTGCCTCGACACTTATCTGCAAAGAAAAAAAAAAAAAAAAAACTGATAAACCGGCCTTAGAATACAGCACACTGAAATTTTTATCCATGAGTATGAATTGAAATATGTAGGAAACTAACTGCTACTCTTTTCTTTTTTTAGCACTCCAGAGCTTGCATTATCACGTGTTACCAGACGTGATATTCCAGAGCTAAGCAAAGTCATTATACACTACACTGAGTGGACAGAAATCATGGGAATACCTATCTAGTAACAAGTAGGCCCACCTTTCGCCGGGATAAAGACAGTCACACGGGGAGGCATTATGATCCACAGGTATTTCCATTCTTGCTGGCTGCACCGCTGTCCATAATTCCGTTGCATTCCTGGGTAGAGGATCCAAAGCTCGAATGGACCTTTCCACAGCATCCCAAAAATGCTCCACAGGGTTCATGTTCGGTGAACGGGAAGGTTATTCCATAGTGGTAAAATCTGCGTAATGCTCTGCGAATCATGTTCTACTCACCACGGCTCTGTGGGGGACGCATTGTCCTGGTGGAAGAATCCATTGCCCTGTGGGTGCACGATGACCAGGAAGGGAAGCAGATGGTCTGCAAGGATGGCCACGTAACCTGGATGTTCAGATATGCGTCTAGACGTACCAGAGGTCCCAACGTGTGCCGGTTGAACACGCGCCAGACTGTTGCCGACCGTCCACCTGCCTGAACAGTTCCTTGTTGACATGACGGCTGCATAGCTTCGTGCGGTGTCCGCCAGATACGCACCATCCCGTCTGCTCGAAATAACTGGAAACGCGACTCATCGGACCGGGAGACCCGTCTCCAATCATCCAAGGTCCAGTGCAGATGTTCTTTAGCCCAGTTGAGACGTAGAATCTTGTGACGTGGTGTTAGCAAAGGGATTCTGGTGGATCGGCGGCTCCCATAACCTATTTTGGCTAATGATCGCCTGATGGCTTTGGTAGAGACGTTTCTAGCACATCCCTCGTTGAAGTCGGCGTGATTTGTACCACTGTCACTCTCTGGTTAGTTGAAACAATGCGAGATAGACATCGATGGCCACCTTCATCCACCAGTTTTTTCCGCCGAATGCTGTATGGTTTGAGGAAGGGGATTCCTACCCGTTGTTTGGATATCTCTGCTGAACTAACTGCTGGTATTAAAGAGAGAAAACTTCGAATTTGGAATTGTGTTATAGAATTTTGGAGGACTCGTTGGAACTCCTCTGAGGTTGGAGAGATAACCAGGAAAATTATTTCGCAGGCGGATTTTGTGCTTTCAAAAACAGTTTCATCATGGTTTTACCCTTCGATGTTCACCAGCTGTATACTGACCGGACATGGTTCCTTTCGTGAGAAATTGCATTCGAGAGGATTGGAGCCGGATCCGCTATGTTCTTGTGGCGAGGTGGAGTCATGGTCGCATTTGCTTTTTCTTTGTCCCCTCTACGGTATCGAGCGGCGTCGGCTCATTGGAGTGATTTCTGATCTGACTGAGGATAATCAGATCAGAAATAACAGCAGTCAACCTATTAGGACTGATAACACCTCGATATTTTGATTCAAAATGCCAAGAACTTTGCAGCATTCCAATCCTTTTCTGACAAGGTGTTTAAAAGAAGATGCATCTTGCTTACTTATTCTAGAAGTGGACAGTAGACTGATGTAGTCATGAAATTATATTTCTACCTTACAACTGTTAACTAAGAAACTAAATGCTGTGTTCTTAAATTAGTAATAATATAGTATGTATGAAATGGTATTAACTGTACATATTTTTTTTTCTTTTTTCTTTTTTTTTTTTTTTTTTAAATATTTATTTTCATTTATTTATTTATTATTATTATTTTTTTCCCCTCGGGTTGGGCAGCCTGAGGGCTCCTGTCCTTTGGTATTGCACCCCTTCCACTGGACGACAAATTGGTGCAGCAGCAGCACTAGATAATAGAACCAGGCACAACTACTCATGCTTAGAAATGGGCAGTGATTGACAGGGTGTTGATCGCTGTAGAATGTAGACAGTTGCACTCTCTCTCAACACAGATTTTCCAAGGTGGAGTTCGACTAAACGTCTAGGTGCCACCCAAAACAAGTACATCCGCATACATACATACATACATACATACATAGTATATCTCTGACTGAGGATAATGTGCAGACTCTTCTTGGTGGATTGACTAGTTTTCGAGCTTTACAGACTTTTGCTGCTGCGGTTTTTTCTAAGAGAATGGTTATAAGGAATCTTTCTGATATTGAATTGGTAGCTTATATAAACAATGTATGAAGGCATCTGGGCTTGGGGGCTTCAGTCCTGACGGAGCTTTGTTTGGTCTGTAACTCCCGAGCATGTACTGCGGTGATTTTTTTTTTTTTTTTTTTTCGGGTCTCAGGTTTGTGCAGCCTAGGAGCGAGATCGCGGGCATCCATCGGTATTGCAGTTCCTCTGGTGGGTGCGGGATTTGTGCGTTAACACTACAGTTTGTAATGGTATATGAAGGTCTGGCTCCACGTGCTGGACGGGCATCAGGTAGCAGCTGCCCTGGTGCCGGCTGCTCCCTGATGGCAAAGTGACCCGACACTAACAACATACTACACTCACAAACACTTCTTCAATACTTTATTTATTCTTTCCTATGCAAAATTCTTATTATTAGTTCTTTATTCAAAATTGTTATCTTCTCAAAATTTCTTTTACTTTGAAAATTCTATTTCTTTTCCTATTTTATTAGGCCCATTTTACAGTTCATCTGTTAATTAAAAGTGAATTTGGTGGAGATGGGTAAATGGCTAGGGACCACCGCGACATAGTACACACACACAGCTGTCACAGCTGTCCATGATGCGATGTTGTTCCGGAAATGGCGTAATCCCGATACACTCTTGATACTGTCGAACGGGGATAGTCCCATTTCTGTACGACCTCCGCGACCCATAGAGTGACCCATGCGTTGGAGACCCATTATCATCCCTCTTTCAAAGTCGCTTTCTTGATTAGACCTAGGTTCGAGCCCGTGACCACCAAATACGGAGGATGCGGAAAGGTCAGGGAATGACCACCGCATATCCCCGGAGCAATATGGCCTCAGTTGCTAATGCTCTTAAAAACCAGATAACAAACAAACAAAGTCGCTTAAGTCGCGACGTTTATCCATACTGACATCGAATTACCGTCTACGTGAATGCATTGTTCCTATATACCTGCCAAGCCGTGGGTTGGTTCAGTAGCAAGAAGGGTGAGAGCGTCGCGTTGCCCAGAAACCAGGTATCCCATGAATTCTGTCCTTTCAGTGTACACCTTTAATTAAAAAAAAAACACTGGTTATGTGTACATCTTATATCATGATTTAATTTTATTTTCGCTATTAATTAATAGTCTATATTGTTACGCGTTTTCAAGAATATTCAATTTTACTTTTTTTGCGATTCTGCCTGCTTCCAGTGGAGGTAAGAAAAGAGAATTCTTGCTGCGCAGTAATAGACTGTTTCCAAGCGCTTTTCGCTGTTTCTGTGTCTCTGTAATACCTTGTAAATTAATAACATGGGATCTATTTGCTCGCTTTCTACGTTTTGTTCTTCGATACGTTCGCATTCTTTAATAAAAGCAGTTTGTGTTTGTTGAATGAATAAACGATTGCTCTTTATGCATTAATATTTGATTAAACAGTCTAGATGGCAGTTGTTGAACCAAATTTTAGCGAAGCAATTATAGGTCTTAGATCGTTTCAGAAACATTCAACTTTGAACGTCCCCTTAGACTACTAAGAAGAGTTTGTTACTAAATCATACAGAGAATCACGTTACAGTTAAATTTTTAATAAAACTTCCTATTTTATAATTCAAAATCAAGCAGGGTTATCAGGAAAGTGAATAGCAAATTACAGGTTACTAAATTTTATTTTTTGTGATTAATATAAAGCAAGTTAACGTCTGCTGGTTATATGGGACAAGTTAGTACGACATCGTGCCCAACTTTTTTTTTTTATTGGAGTATGTTTGGTGGGTCTGGACTCCTCGTTTAAATGTTTGTTACTTGTCTGTTATTCTTCGATAATGTAAGTTACAAGTAAGTCTAACACAACCTTACCAGTTTACATTTATGTATATTTATTTACAGTTATGTTTATATTTATGCATATTTACCTTTTTTAGTTCTTTCGTAAATTTAATGGCGACGAAGGTTGCACTGCTCGAGTGGTCTCGTTGTGACTACTGGAGGGAAGAAAATAGACAAGAAATTTAATAAAAGTTAGAGCACTTTCAAAAAACCATGATAAGATTTATCATTATGAGCAACTGAAATTGGTAGAAATGAAGTTTGAGAATAAAACTTGTAAAGAATGGTGTAAATTCTTTGGATTGCTGCCAATGCTTTCACCGAAGCACAATAACAGATTGTCAGCTATTCCATTCATCGAGCAGGGAAAAACTGGATGTCCCCGAGTTGTAATTTTTGACAAAGTTCTATAGACGTTCCCTAGACGAGGATCGCAGTTCGTGACAATTCCTCAGGTGTTTGTTGTGCCCCCGTGGTCAACTTTGCCCATAGTTAACGTACTCCGGCAATTCAGGGGGAATATGTCTCCCTTAGCGGTACGTATAAGTGTTCCTAGGTCTATATAAAAAAAAAAAAAAAATCACAAAAACCTAGTTATCATTCCCCCTTCCCCTTACAAGGACACTTGGATACGGCACTGGCCCACATAGTAGTCTACTTTCTCAGTTTAATTATTGTTATACGAGGGCTGTTGAATAAAGAATGATCATAATTTTTCCCGAACAACCGTACTGCTTGCTATTTCCAGCTGAGCTACGGAATTTAAGACCAAACCAAGCTGCATCACATAGCAGTTATGCAGTTACGCACGGTGTGGTCTTGGCTGGTGGTCAAGTTAATGCCTGCTCACTCAGTTTCACCTACGTAATAATCGATACGACACGCGAGGAACAGTATGTGGCTCTAAAATTTTGTTTCCTTATCAAAAAAACATCAGCTGAAGCGTATGAAATAAGGAATATGGTGCATTTACACTTCGATGTAGTACAGCTCGCAGGTGGTTTAGAAAGTTTAAAGATGGACGTGATTTAATCAGAAAAAAACGGCGGTTCTGGAGCTCTAACCATTGTTGTTACCACAGAAATCATAAAAACTGCTTCTGTAATCGGGAGAGAAGATCGTAAGGAAGGTGGCAGTGATGTTAAGAATATCAGTAGGAAGCATTCGCGGTATTCTCCATGACCATTTGCATATGACACTTGTTTGTGCACGCTGCGTTCCAAAGCTACTCAAACCTGAGCAACAGTAAGTTCGCATAGAGGTTTGCCAGGAGCTGCAAAGGCCACTAAATTTAAAATGGAAGAAACCACATTCGGACACCTGGCTGAGGAGTGCTTTGGAAGGCTGCCAGTTCAAGGTAAAGCAAAAAATGTCCAAAGTTATCAGCTGGAGAATATGGCACAACATATTTTAGCAAGAGGAGGCGTTTGTGAGAATGCTTTATCCACAGTCACTATTTCTAGAGAAGATCTCATCAATGCCATAAATTCCTTGCCTACCAAATCTATGATCGGCCCCGACGAGTTTCCTATCTTTATTTTAAAAATATGTAGTGCCTATATTGTTGATGTGCTGTTGCACATTTTCCAAAACATCCTGAGAGATGGAGTTCTCTCCCAAAGATGGAATCACTACTTTGTGCGGCCGGTGCCAAAAAAGAAGAACCCTAAGGCCTCTTCAGACTTTCGACCTATATCCATCAGTTGTTCTCTTTTAAAGCTTTTTGAAAAAGCCATCCTGCCTGCTTTAACCCAAGAGTGTTTTGCGCATAGGCCACCCCACCTCCATACCGTAGTACCGAGACGATCCACTACTACTAATCTGTTGGAGACTCTCTTCAGAATGCAGCACGCATTAAATGAAAAAGCCCAAATTGATATCATAGCCCTTGATATAAAGGCAGCTTTCGATAATGCGTCGTTACCTGCACTTGAAAACATATTAAAAGTTTATCCGCATTGAGGGCAAACTATTACAGATCATCAAGACCATTTTGAAGCCAAAGCATCTCATTGTACAACACCAAGAATTCCGTGCAGAATACACCCTCAATTGGGACATCCCTCAGGGAGGTGTTTTATTAGCTTTGCTGTTCGCTGCCGCCCTGGAGCCTTTTCTGGCGCGGAATCAGAATTTTATTTCCTACGCCGATGATATAAAATATTTTGTTGTCTCTAACGAAGGATCTCTGGTGTCCGACGTCAAATTCCACGCCAACTCTAAGCTGTATGAACTGGAGACATACCAACGTAAAATCGGTTTATGGCTAAACTCAGACAAGTCAGTACAACTGACAATAACTAATAATAAGATTAAAAATCAAATCAAATTATCTCTTAATGGAGCACAGATTAAGAAAGTCAACTCATACACCGACCTAGGAGTGACGTGGGACAGGGCCTTACCTTCCAAAGGCACTTTCAGAACACGAACAAAAACTCTTGCTGCCATATGGGCTGTGAGACAGGAAATAACTGGGATTCGAAACCAGCAGCTAGTGACCCAATATATCCAAAGGTGTATCGTTCCTCTATCCTTATATGCTTCTACAATTTGGTCCTCTGCTCCAAATACTTATATTAAGAAATTTCTCAGCCTGGAATACTGGTTGCTCCTGTGGTTAAATAGGATTATCGAGAAGCCCTTCACAATTTCGAAATCCATACTGTACGCAAACATGAACACAGCTCCGTAGATTCAGATGATCACAATACGTAACATCTGCACTCTGGCACAACTTCTGACTGGGAGTTTAGATGCCCCTCAAATTGAAAATCTTCTAGTAAGGCCCCGCCCTGGAGCCCGCCTCCACAACCCTCATAGTCTCCGAAGCGCCCTCAATAACACGGACGGATTAAGGCGGATGTTTCCTGCCAATACTCTGGAGCTGTTTATAGACCTCAATATAGACCCGGACAGGTACTGCCATGAGAAAACTTACAAGAAGCTTATTGCAGCGGATCTGTATACGAAACTACAAATATGATGAACGTAAATCAAGAAAGACTTCAAGTGCCCTCGAACTCATAAATATCTTAAATGAACGATATATTATATTTCCAAAGGCTCTTATAGGACTGAGGGTATTCCTTTTGTTCAGAGAATGACAATGAGGACCAATTCATAGTGTAAATGACGATGTCATTTTTCTATGTATGTATATTGTTTTGTAATTTTCTATGTATGTATATTGTTTTGTAATTTTCTATGTATGTATATTGTTTTGTAATTTTCTATGTATGTATATTGTTTTGTAATTTTCTATGTATGTATATTGTTTTGTAATTTTCTATGTATGTATATTGTTTTGTAATTTTCTATGTATGTATGATTTCTGTATCTATGTAATTTTTCCTCTATGTTTATATATCTTATGTAATTGCTGATATTTTTTCCTATGTTGCACTCTAATAATTTTAGTTGGATGTATGTATGAGCCACCCTCCTAGATAATTTCTGTACAGGGGTGTTTGTTGAATAAACTGATGATAATAATAATAATAATAATAATAATAATAATAATAATAATAATAATAACGGATGGTTACTGAAGACGGCGAGGTTCTGCACAAGGTGATAATGGCGGATGAGACATAACTTCATCACTTTGACATTCCATACAACCAACATTCCATCCAACAACCAGTTTCCAGTCACACATAAGTTCCTGAGTTTCTTCTCTGAGTCACCTTCCCATTCTCTTTTTTCTCCTTGCTGACCTCACATTGTTTATACTATCATGAGTACTTAGCCAGCATTAATGCCAAATGTGTTCCTCATCCAGATGGGATTTAGGAGCAAACCTTGGCAAAATGCAAACTCGGGCCGTCTTCCCGAGTAAGATCTGCTGACGATGAGCTCTCCTTCGTGGGATTTATATGATATCATGCTAACCCCTTCTTGGGTTAGGATTGATACTTGCCATGTGGGCTTCATATGGTACTCCCATGAGAGCATCTGCCTGCCATGACGTTCTCTCTCTCTCTCTCTGGTGCCAGTCCTCTTCCCCACTCTTCCCTGTTTACATCTCTAGCAGGCCCTCTTCTCCGTGGCCCGCTCTTTTTTTTTTTTTTTGGTCTCCGTCAGGAAGCTCAGGCGACCCTAGAAGAAGCTAGCCAGAGTACAATGGGCCACCTGGCTCATCTCCCAGTGGTGGTGGCGGGCAGCGAGGGGTTCCAGTAGGGGCCCTGCTGCCAAGCAGCCAGAGACACAACAACAGAACATAACACCATTCTGACACAAACCAGACACTACGTTTTTCTGGCTTTTACAGAGGTTCTGTAATTCTTCACAAGTACAATGGCGCAGATATGGGGAACCACTGGGAGCGCCTTCCACAAAACACTATGGCATGTCATACGGGACTTGGCTACACAACTGTACCAGACCCTTTGCGGGATCACACTTTGTGTCGCAAACTACCATAACTGTAAATATGCTTGTAAATACTGATATAATGTAACCACACCCTCTAGCCACGTGCTGTCTATGGGTGTCTCGTAAGAGAAATAAACAGATAATAATAATAATAATAACTGCCCGCAGGTGGGATTCTCAAAATCCACCACGACAATGCGAGACCTCACAATGCTCATACTATCATGAGTAGTTAGCCAGCATTAATGCCAAATGTGTTCCTCATCTGCCCTACAGCCCTGACCGTACGACTTCCAATCATTAGAAGAAGGTTTAAAGATATTGAAGGCAGTTCTCAAACGCATGTTAAAAAAATGACTTCCACCCTGTTTTTGAAGAATAGCAGAAATGTTGAAGAAAGTGCATTCATTCAAATGGGCATTACTTTGAAAACGATCATCGAAATACGGATGATTAATAAAGATATGTTGTGAAAAAAAATTATGATCATTCTTTATTGAACAGCCCTCGTATTTTAATCAAAATGCTGGTAACTGATGCTAGTACAGAAGATAATTCACATTCAGTGGTTGGTGTTCTGCATTGGGCAAGTTATGGATAGTGTAGTAGAAAGCCATCCTATTATATATTATTAATGATACGCAATAATACGTATCATTAATCGTTCAATCCTTCCTAGATCAGACGCCAAGAACCGCAATAAACCACCAAAATCATCATCAAATGCCATAGCAATTAAAGCTGCCATGCTGCCAAGCTAAAGAAACGCAAAAGAATTCAAATAAATCTACTGAGAACAAACCTCCTATAGGAAACAAAATGTCCACATATCAATCAATCTGACTACCAGCCGTTTATGATATCAATCCCCAAGGCTGCACACCTGTCTCTAATATCCCTGTACACATCGCAACGCACAGTAGACCAATGCGGGCCCAAAAAAAAGAGACGCCACCCGTACGAACTCCGATTACTATGGCTAGTACTATTCGAATTGTCCTTCAGAATGCAAGAAGTATTTGTAAGAAGATAGACACTGTCGAACAGCTTCTTCTTTCGAAAACCCTAGATATTCTCTGTACAGTATCGCTGAAACGTGGCTTGGGAATGGGCAGGACTCCCTTGCCTGTGCTCCTCAGGCTGGTTACCAGATGTTCTGCTCCTCTAGAGTAGATCGTAGAGGAGGGGGAGTAGCAATAGTCTACAATACTACCCTCTTTTCATTGGTACATTCTATGGTAACCCAATCCCTTCATTTTGAAGCTGCCATGGTGTCCCTCAAGCTCAATACTTACCTGATAGACATAGCAATTTTATATATTCCACCAGGTCCAAACAGTGATATCATTGAAGATGTAATCCATTGGCTAGTAAATCACCTCCACGCCTCTGCTAAGCACATTGTTTGTGGAGATTTCAATCTTAGTAGGACACTCGTTAGCAGTATGGATTCACTGGGTATCAGCCTTCTCAACTGCCACCCCACGAAAGTACCCAATCTCTTAGATTTGGTATTCTCCTCAGCACCATGCGATCTCGAAGACAGTCCTCACAATCTCTTTCAATCCGATCAGGAACCCATTGCCATACTCCTGCACTTACCCGCATCTAACTTCGATATCCAAGGCCCTAAAAAGAAAAAAGAGATAACAGCCCCCAAATTCATTGATCCACCACGACGTCTTGAAGTCGCATCCTCCATGTCTTGGGAAGCTGTCAATAATTGTGATCTCCAGCTGACTGTGGACCTCATGACCAAGTGGATCCGAACCATTGCCAGTTACGGAGCGACAAAAACTTTCTGTATCACTCCCCGTTCAAGAGCTTGGTGGACACCTGCATTGAACAAAACCTTTTAAGAAAAACAAAATCTGCATAAGTGATGGAAAGAGTCAGGCGCTGTACAAGATCGGATTGCCTTCTCCAGAGAAAGGGCAGTATTCAACTGCCAGAAATCATCTGCAATTAAAAAAACATCTAAGAGCAACCCTACGAAAAGGCAAACCATTTTATGACTCTCAGCACACAGGAATTTCTAAAACACTAGACCTTGAACTGTGGATGGATCACTTTGCACAGTTCTCGAACAAGGCACCGACGTATCCAGGCAACCTACATGTCAACAACGTCCCAAAGGATATGATCGCCACTGTTTGCATCACTAGGAAGCAGCTTATAACTGTTATAAATGGATTGCCACCCACGGCAACCGCAGGTCCCGATCTTGTGCCACAATTCATGATCAAGTGTCTCAGCACGTTTATAATCGATCCACTATTCTCAATTTTAACCGTGTCTTAACGCAGCACTACTTCCTCCCTCTCTGGAACAGATATGCTGAGGCCACATCCTAAATGCCCATCTCTCGCTCTTCCAGCCTATTAAAACTTATGGAGAAGGCATTACTTTCAACCATCACCAATCAAATCATGCCTCACAAACCCCCGCAAATTCACTAGGATGCCATTTCCGGAAGATCCACAGTCACCAATTTCTCAGAGGACTAGAAGCTAAAGCAGAACTTGCCGTCACGTACGTCGACCTGGAAGCTGGTTCCCTTGCTGGTTCCCGACCATTCCCTTGCTCGTTCACCTCCTAATAAATTACGTATTTATAAAAGGTGACATATTCTAACAGAATCATTTTTCTAACAGCGGATCAAGATATACTCTCAAGAAAAATCACTGCGGGAGTTCCCCAAGGCGGAGTCGTCTCCGGAGCATTATTTACTGCAGTCATTATTCCGTTTGTGCAACAAAGAGAACACATAATCTGCTATGCTGACGATATTAAGCTACACACCCAGATCAACCCCGGCGAACATATCTCAGAGATTAATGAAAAGATCAATTGAAAGTTACAACTTAAAATCTTATCTCCATCAATTTGGACTACTTATTAATCCTGCAAAATCAGCCCAAATTGTCTCTTCTTTGAGCACCCCCAACCCACTGAAGTCCATTTGGAGTCGTCTTCGATTGCAAACTAACCTTGAACCCCCACAGTGACAATCTCATAACAAAATTCTGCAAAATGCCCTGGACTACCAAACAACGACTACTCAACGTTAAGGATCTGGAAGTGACTCGGCGGTACGTATACACCTCTGTATACTCCGTTGTGCTATACGCCTCAGAAATATAGGCATCTGCAGCCCCCACGAATATCAAGAGTGTGTACTCCTCCGAATACTGGCTCCTTCGTTGGATCACACATAAACATCATCATCCACCCCAGCAAAGACCAACTGCAATGGCAACCGCACTAAACTTTGCTCGACTGCCAAATCTTATAATGGAAAG
This sequence comes from Mastigoproctus giganteus, assembly GCF_048544385.1. Taxonomy (NCBI): domain Eukaryota; kingdom Metazoa; phylum Arthropoda; class Arachnida; order Uropygi; family Thelyphonidae; genus Mastigoproctus; species Mastigoproctus giganteus. The sequence goes on from NC_143576.1 coordinate 69,047,420, forward strand.
ATCCCTCACCCTAACTGCCAAAATGACCACAGGAATAATCTCGGAGCCAAACATATGGGAACTGTGCAGCTGGAGAAAACCGGATTGAGGTCAGCTCCCACACTTTAGCCAACCCTAATAGACTCGCCCTTAACGACCGTTTTCTCCCCATACAGATGTTTATCACAGTCCAAGCAATCGATGGCGATCTCTACAAATTTGCCAAGGATCGCAAATACCGGAGACAGATCCTTGATGGCCTAAATTCAACCAGGTAAACTGCACAGTAATGCGGGCAGTATAATAAACGTAAAAAGTACGTCTGTATAATATTTCATATCATGTCAAAAATACTGTATAATATCTTTATGATACTGTGAATAATTTAACTGAAACATTATATTGTTGGCCCTGGGGATGAACCCGAAATTCGATGTTGAGCCCCGTCCTCGAGTCCTTTGTCCACCAGCCAATGTGAAGCCCCTGGCATTCCTGCTGTGAAGGGTACATTGTATACATCCTTTTGTACACAATAAATAATATATATATAATACTGCTGTTACATATTATTAAATTTTATTCTACTTTTTATCTCATCAAAATGTGTATTGTCCGTTCCTATAATTATTATTTGTTTAGTAAAATTTTAATCGGAGATGCGATTGTTCTGATTTCAGGTTTTGTCCTCCAATCTATATCTTGAAAGAGTTTGTATCAGTTAGCAATTTAATGACCTTTTCATGTCTTTTTAATGTCTTTAAGTGTTTTATTGTTATTGTAATCATTGATTAACAATTTTATGTAATCGACAGTTAGTTATTGTTTTATCATATAATTATATTTTTCATATTTATCTCTTAATGAAATGATGCTGGAGTTATTTCCTAGTTCATTAATTACCATTTTTAATTTTTTTTACTGATTTGAGTTTAATTAATTTTTTTTAAGCAGATCATTAATGTTTATAATATATAGCTGTTTGTTTTTTTTTGCATGATAATTAATATAAATTCTTTGGCATTTCGTATTTTAACATAAGGCTCCTACTATATTACCGCGACGTTTTAAGGCTACTCAATTTGTGTGCATTTATTATTAAAAACAATTAATTTTTAATTTAGTAGACAAAATGCCCTCATATCTCGTATTTCTTAGATTTCGCTGAGATGTGAAATGAAAACTAGTACCTCGAAACGGTCTTTAAGAATTTACAGAAGACAAGAGAAGCCACGCCTCAGGCAATTCTCTTTTTCCTGCAAAACGCAACTTTTACGATTTCACGGGGGATTTTAACTCTCGCCAGCCATTCTTTTGTTATTCTCTTTCGATTAAATTCAGTTTAAGACACGAAATAACAAGTTGATATAACATTAAGTAAGAAACTAAATGTGTTACATACACACTCTCTCTCTCTCTCTCTCTCTCTCTCTCTCTCTCTCTCTCTCTCTCTCTCTCTCTCTCTCTCTCACACACACACACACAGGTGCAGTGTTCCTCTGTTAGCTAGATACAAATCTCGTTCATGAAGCTGTTCGATCCATTTCGCAGCTGTTTGTTGAGTCAAAAATCTTACTCAGCAGAGAATTGGATTATATTGCTCCATTTTGACCACAAAATGGTGTAGTTTCACCAAACTGTCATGAAATGGGTTGCGCCCAAAGAGATTTGGTGGTGAAAGGAAAAGGGGAAGGCTTCAGTTTCAAGGGAGGAGCGGGGGAGGACTATAGTGGATTGAGGTATTTCTTGGGCCCTGTTAACTGGAGAGACAGCGGCACGCTGATGAATGTCAGTTCATTATCAGAAGTATTCAAGGGATTTATCCTGGAAGCGACAAATGTATTTCTTCCGGTAGAGAAGTTCCGCAAAATAAATGTTCACAAATAGATGACAAGTGATGTTAAGGGTTTAACTAAATAAAATTAAAAAAATTTAAAAAACAAACGAAAAAAAAAAAAAACATGGGGGTACTTGGTTTTGGAGATTATGAACAGAAAGCTTAGTTTCCGATTTAACTATCTGAAAATCCATTATTCTATGGCAAGGTATAAATATTTTGGATATGGATTTTAGAGAACCAGACCATATCTCAGTGCCATATGCTACAATCTTAGAATGAGCGCGAGAAGCGATTAATTATTGTTTTACTCCTCTTTATGTTTATTATTCCCTGTTTAATGATCCACATGCCCTTGTTGAATTTTCTCTGCTACATGATGTAGTGTTTGTTGAAACTCAAGTTTGAGTCAAAGATGATACCCAAGTCCTTATACGATTTGACTCTTGTAATTTGGCTTATCCTGAATTAAAAATGCGAACACTTTGATTTATTTACAGCAGAGAAGGTGAGGTGAGCTGACTTGGTAACCTTCACAAGAATATTTGGGTGTTTTAGATATTCCACCAAGTTTAGCATTGAGGCTATTTGTTTCTTGTGTTACAGTAACGATTTCCTCGTTGGGTTTGAAGGAGATGAAGATATTTATGTCGTCTATATAACTAACGGATGAGTTTGCTTTGACTGCAGTTATATCGAAGTATAGTACTTCACACTGTGCTTTGTCTTGAAAACCGGTTTGTATTCTGATGATATGTACTAGATTTAAAGTTGTAGATCTTCCTTTCACAGCGAAATACTCGTGAAAGAAAGATCTACAACCTCTCTATTTCACAAAGAAGATTCAAAATATGGAATGGGTAACTTTAGACTAGTGAGTTTGCTTCGATGGTGAAGCAGATCATGGAGTCTAGTAAGCATACAAGGCCATGTAGAAAAAAAGAATTGCATCCTTAATGAATCACAGCATGAATTCGCGAATGGAAAGTCCTGCCTGACCTAGTACTTTTTTGATGAAGTTATAAAATGGTAGGATGCAAAAAAATAACTTTTACATTATTTACCTAGTCTCAGTTTCGCCGGTTCCCTAGGCTTTTGGTGTTCGTAGGTCCTAAATACTTTTAATTCGAGGCCTGACTACGTTATAAAAAACACATTAAATTCTCCTGAGTAAAACTAATTTTTAAATAAATTCTAAAGTTTCTATAACTTTAGCATTGAAATTATTTACACACATTACAGTACGCTGACTTGATAGAAATGATTTGGCTAACAGGAAAAGCCGAATTAAGAATTTGCAATATCTTAGAAATCTGCATTTAAAAATTAGTTTGTAGAATTTTACTGTTGAATAAAATCGTTGAATTATATTATTTCGAGCAAACTGATATTACCGGTAAGATTATTCGGAGCATTCTCTGTGTCCTACCTTTTAACAAGGGTGACTAAAAGGTAGGAGACAGAAAATAGTCATAAATGGATATTCATCAAGGTGAATTAATGTAGCAAATGCGATTCCTCAGTGATCAGTATCGGGCCGCTTCTATTTCTCATCCTTGATGAGAGAATGCAGGGAAAGTTTTCAACGTGTGCTGATGATTTAAAGGATGGTTGGAAGGATGGTTAGCGACCAGAGCGAAGCCATTTTTCTTCAAAATGACTTAGATTGGTTACACAAATGGCCACGAAATGGCAACTGCAGTTTAATGCTTTTAAGTACCTTAGTTCTCTAACTGCCTAAGTAGCTTCTCAGAACGTTAGTTCTGAGCTTGAAGGAATCTTGGAATTAAAGTGGAGTTAAAAGTGGTCCAGGATGAAAATACATTAAACATTACAATTCAGCCAGCCAGTGATGCAGTTTTCCATACAGAGTAAACAAGTGACTGGGAAAGAATATCGTGTAATTTCTACGATGCATATAAGACCTTCACAATTAGGAAAAAGTTATATTACTCTCACTCTATATTGTTGTTGTATTAGCGTTTTAGGAGTGTCAGCGACTAAGGCCGTATGGCTCTGTGTATATTGTCTGTAAATTGCGTGCGTTCTGAGGTCGATTTTCTATTTGCTGGAAGAAAAACCCGAGTTTCCGGGAGTAAAAACCATGTTACCCAAGCCTGCGATCGACTAACTCAGCCACGTTGTGAAAAAATCCTATAAAAATTCCTCCCGTTATCGACGAATTCGAATGCACGTCTTTGCGTATCAACCAAAAAAAAAAAAAAAAAAAAAACATTTAACACATCCATTCCCTCTAAATTACAATTCATTACAATTCAGCCAGCCGGTCATGCAGTTTTTCATACAGAGTAAACAAATGACTGGGAAAGAATATGGTGTAATCTCTACGACGCATGTAAGACCTTCACTTTGTCCAGTTCCTCCGTGAATTTATTTAAGTTATCAACTTCCACAACGACAGATGGAAGTTTGTTCCAACAATCAACTACCCGTTGGCTAAATGCAAATTTCCGCAAATCTATTCTATAACTCTCTTTCCTCAATTTGAATTTATGCCCCCTTAGGTTAGTAATCTGAGCAAGAGGAAGAATTCCATCAGAATTGAACCTACTCAACCCATTCAAGGCCTTATACACCTCAATCAGATCTGTCTATTCATGGGGGAAGATCCGTCTATTTGTACATTTTGTTAATCTATACTTACCGTGAAGTGTATTCTAATAAATTGCAACCATTATAATAATTATCGAAACACAATTTTCACATCTGCAAGAACCTTTAACTTTACCTCATCTGATTGTAGACGATGCGAATCTAGACGAATCCTTTGTTTTCTTGAAACAAATAGGTTTATTTAACAGATTTTAACTGGTAATTGAACTACGGAATAGAATCGGGCACATTATGGCCTTAGCAGCCCTTGTGCCATTAAATAACATATCAGCCAGTCAATCGATCAGATCACCTCGCAGTGCCTAGTCTCCAGACGCTGCAATTTGCAGAATTTGCCTTTCTTGGTAAGACCATCCTTTCGGTGTCCTCACCAATCCTGTTGCTTTCTGCGTACACGCTCAGCCAACTCTACATCCTTCCTAAAAGTAGGCTCCAGACGTGTGGGCAGTACTTAAGACGTGGCCTGACCATTACCTTATACAAAGGTATAATCACCTTTTTTCCCTATTAGCAAAATTCCTGTATATCATTGACAATACCCGATGACCTGCTCTGGCAGCTTGTCTGCACTGTCAGAAAATTTCATATCTGACTGCACAATTACTCCCATGTCTTTTTCATTTTCTACCGCCCTAAATGTAATACCGCACAGTTGGTACGTTTCTCGTGGGTTACTGCTACCCATATACAGTACTTTGCATTTGTCAATGTTAAACTTCAGTTGCCACTTCTTAGCCCATCTGCCCAAATTATCTAGATCCTGCTGCAGTAGCATGATATCATTGCTGTCATTAACAACCCTGCCAACCTTTGTATCATCTGCAAACTTCGACATTACGTTTGATATATCTTCATCAATATCATTGATAAATAAAAAAACAACAGTGCGCCCAACGCTGAACCCTGGGGAACTCCACTAATAACATTAGTCCATGAAGAGCAACGTCCATTGATTACTACTCTGCCTTCTTCCACTCAACCAGCCTTTTATCCATTGTAGCAACTTATCCTTAATACCATACTGCTCCAATTTGTATAATACAGCAGTCTTCCACGGGCAACAGTGTCAAAAGCTCTCCTGAAATCCAAGTATATGATATCAAAATAATTTTTTGCATCCAGTTCCTTTGTATCCGCATCATAGTTTCCAATCAAATTTGTTAGACAAGACTTTCCCTTAACAAACCCATGCTGTGTCTGAATTATTACTGCAGTCTTGTCTAGATGATCCTGCAATGCTTCTTTAACCAGTGACTCCATTATTTTCCCCGTAACAGAAGTGGTGTGTGGAGGACGGCGACCCTACCAGCTGTGCTACCGCGAGGGCATCCTCTATATAAAACGGTGATGAGACCACATTTAGAATGCAGTTCTGGAGGCGGCACTTAAAGTAAGACAGAACATTCCTGAAAGGGTTGAAATGAGGGCATCCACATTGGTAAGATGTTGGTGTTGTTGTTATTTGGTTTTTAGGAGCATTAGCAACTAAGGCCATATTGCTCCGTGGATATGCGGTGGTCATTCCCTGACCTTTCCGCATCCTCCGTATTTGTTGGTCATGGGTTCGAACCCCGGTCTACTCAAAAAGCGTGTGCTACGTACTGCCGCTCCTTCCCACCTGGCTACGGAGGCGCCAGGTAAGGAGTGCTAATGGGCGCCCATATCAAGAACAGTTTAGAAAGTTGGACTGGAAAGTTCAACTAAACTTCTTAGGACCGCCTGATATAGATATAAGGCCATGTTGGGAATCAGCAGACCGAACTAGGAAAGTATATTTTCGCTGACGCAACACAGAAAAACCAGTGATCACAAAAAATGCAAATACGAAATTTCGAGAAGTAGCAAAAGGTTGTGTAGCAGTTTAATTTAACACAGCTTGTTCCCGATCAGTAGAATAAATTTCCTGACAGTTCGAGGAAGAATGTTTAACTTTATATTTTGGAAGATGCAGAAAAAAATCAATTCTTTGCATCCTTTAACATAATAACACCACACTCATTAGTTAAAAAAAAAATTAGAAACCTTTATTCAATATCTAGTACGCCGGAATTACAGCTTGTGTATGTCGTGACATGGACTCCAGTAGGTATTGATTTGATTTGACTTTAGATTTAAGCTTTAGATTTGACTACTGTTGCATAACATGTTTGTCGCTTACTGTATTACGGCCGGTAGAGAACCGTGAAGCCAATCTGCCCTTTCCAATATAATCCGGGAATTCTCAATTACATTCATATCTGAAGAATTAGGCAGAAAGGGTGGATATTGGAAATCTTGGGAATGTTTCCGGTACCATTTAAACAGAATTTTTGTACGTGGGTTGTCGCATTGACATCTTGAAATACTTCGTCGCAATCCGGATGAGGATGAAGAATTGAAGAGTAAAGTTGGTCTGATACGACAGAAAAATATTCGTTGGAAGTTACACGACCTTCCAACGGTATGACCAGACCCAGTGCGTACTACACTGGTGTGCAAAACTTAAGGACCTTCATTATTTCTAAAGGTTACAACTACAAAATCTTTACTTAAGGCACTCTTTACTAATGAGAATAGATTCAGTCTCAACAGCGATTTTGGACGTCATCTAATCTGGCAACAGGTCGGCACGCGGTATCACCCCGCGGACATCGCTGAAAGGGATCGATATGGCGGTCGAGGTGTTCTCGTCTGGGGAGGCGTTATCTTGTATGGAGGTACACAACTCCAGATACTGGAAGACGGTATTGTAACCACCTCACGTTACTGTACTGAGGTAATCCTTGCCCATGTCCGTCTGTTCCGAGGTGCCATTGGCCCCGAGTTCGTGTTTACGGATGATAACGCCACATTCCATTGCGCTGCAGCTGTTGATATGCTTTTGGAAAGTGAGGACATTGTTCGTATGGATTGGCCTTCCCGTTCCACCGATCCAAATCTCATTGAATACATATGGGACGCCTAACGGCACGTCGACACCCACCAAAAAATGTTCACCAGCTGAAGATGGCGCTGACAGAGGAATGGGCGATGTTACCGCAAGAACAACAACATTATTCTAAGTATGGACAGGCGGTTGCAAAGCCTGCATCGACATTAGGGGTGGCCACATCTCCTACTGAGGATCACCTCTTCCCCTTGTTCCATCTTTGGCAGTTCCATCTGTATCATGGCAGCCAGTGCTATGTTGCCATTTTTGAATAAAGTCCCTTGTACCGTTTTGTTTCCGTTGTTGTGTCAGTGTTGTTTCCTTCATCATTTCTGTACCTCACGAGTTTCCTTTGGTGTGCTTTTCCCACATCCAGGCCACTCCTATGAGAAGCTAGAGGTAAAAACCTGACTGTTCCTTAAATTTTCCACACCAGTGTAACAGAACATATTTTATACCATGATAACGCATCCAGCCTTGACCGGTACACACAAGTCAGTCTGGATCTTTGATATTTTGCAGAAAGAAGAGTAGCTTTTATTCAGGCACCGACTATCCAATCCCAGTATTGGATAAAAAGGGTCTTTCTTTGCATCAATTGAATTTTTCAGCCATTTTCTGCACAGCGGACCTTCTCTTGTAAAGCACAATCCGCTTTAAATTGCGATGCTCCCCTTCTGAGAATACTGATTTTCTGGCACATTCCTTCCTTTTAGAGCTGCATTCTCTTTTTGTCTTCCACTCACTGTGTACTTTTGAGATGGTTGCTTTCAACGCCTTAATGATTTCCTTAGTTTTGTTTTCTTAATTATGGTTTCTGAAAACCGTACTCCAATAATAACATCTTTCTGAAAATCGGAAAGATCACCTGTCTTCCCATTACGGGATCGCCTAAGAAGCCCTGGAAAAGCCTGCAATATTTATCTGATACCAACGAAGTAGTGATCATGTGATGTGACAACTTATATTTGCATAACGTACATATAATTATCTGTTCACGCTAATTGTAAAATGCTTCTAATTTTATGGCCAGACAATGTAATACTAATATTAATTTACTTATAATTCGTTAATGGGGCTAAGTACTGCAATCCATTTCGTATGCAGCCGTTGCTCATCGATGACGGAAGGAACTTTTATTGGCATTTTTCACAAAGTGGTGAGTTGGTTGGTCTCTGGAGAGAGTACAATGGTTGTTATTCCTGAAAACTGAGGTTTTTCGTCCAGGAGACAGCAAATTAACCAGAGAACACATTCAATTTTTGCTGTATTATATACGGCGCAATATGGTCATAGTTTCTCATGCAACTAAAACCAACAAACTTTGTATGCTGCTGTTGTTGGGTTTCAGGCGCATCAGTAACTCAAACCGAACCTCGAACCCCTACTCCCGCTACCTGAGATCGGCTAACAATAGCCTTAGTTGAAAAGCATTTTAGAAGTTTTACCAGTCGTCAAGGGCAATCGAAACCAGATCTTAACAAACCTGCAAAACCACTATTGGACAATTCTAATTCACATGTCGAGCCTGCTGGTTATAGAGTCCCACCTCACACTACATGGCCGTCCCACCATTACTACTTTAGGGTGCACGAATTACAGTAGTATCTTGGTGCATTTTCCCATCATAGGTCCACCTGTTCGTAGTCCCATCATTTGCCCCTCAGATCAGCCATTATCGCTTAGTGCGCCCTAACACACGTCCCACCCATTACCATCATCTACAAAATGGGATAAATGAACAATGCCCAGCTTTAAAGTTTTGTACATTGTAATTATTGTTATATTTAATGCTCATAAATTACCTCGGTTACAGTATGTTAGCTAACTGGGCATGCCCTAATTTTATGATGCGCCGTAATGGAGACGGAAACTACCACGCGGAGCCTTGAGAACGCACCTTCGTTCCAGGAAACAAATTAGTCGAATGAAGGCAATTTAAAAAATCCAAGAGTTATTAATAGCAGTGATGAGGCTTCTTGCAATTAAGACATTTTAATTACTTAGCGGTGTAGATTTTCAGATTTAGAAATAGTCTAATGATTAACCACTCAAAAAAACAGTTTGTTGTATTAAAACCTTTCTAATGAATTAATTGACCAGCTATTAACCAGCTTCCCAAATATAGACGTTTCTCTCACTCAAAGGAAAAGCAAACTGTGAGGTACCCTCTTAAATTTCTGCATATATAAAAAATATTTTATCTTCTAACTTTTATCGGTGAAACTCTCTTCTTAATTACAATTCTGGATATAGTCCGCCTTTTAATCAAATAGTTTAACCACAAAACAGTAGACGTGGCCTCGAAGTGGATTACTGTATCTTCGCATACCAAACGATGACAATTTAAGAAATACTTTAGGATTAAAAAGGCATAGAATATGAAGATAAAAAAAAATAATTTCAAACTCGCATATTATTAAGTACAAAATAATCAAAGCCCTCTTTCAACTGAAAATATCGCGTGTATAAAATGCAAACCGAGTTGGCTGTGCATTAGCAACACCTAATTAATACCTTGTGGGCCACCTTTCGCCGAAATACACAGCTCGTACACCTACCTCTCTTGGCATGGATTCCATAGGGTGCTGGTATTACCTATACAACCCATCCAAAGATACGACAGCCAGTGGTCCTATTAAAGCTCATTAAAAGTTTTCCTCGCCTCATCGACGGAATTCGAACCCGGGCCTATTCCACACTATGTAGGGAGGACGATGACGATATCACTGTGGAACCGGCACAGACAGCCTGTATATTTCGCCGAAATATACAGCCCGTACATCTACCTCTCTTGGCATGGATCCCACAGGGTGCTGGTATCACCTATACAACAATGTGTGATAAATGTATCCACTAACAAGGCGCCTTAGCGCTCCTCCAGCAGGTACCCCCACATTGTCAAGTGGATGATCGTAGCATCGTATATTTGAGACCTACTTTTCCAATAGGTCCTAAACATGCTCAATTGAGTTGAGATCGGCGGAGTTGGTCAGCCATGGGAGCTCGGAGGATTCATTATTTTCCTGAAACTAGTTAACAACCTGCCGGATTGGCTTGAGGTTATGGCTTCTCGTCGATAGACGCTGGAGTTGTCTGAATATACTGTCATCATTAAGGGTTGTACTTGATCGGCAACAATGAAAAGGTAGATCTTCTCATCAAGCCGTTGATTAATGGTGATCGGAGGACCCAAAGCATGCAATGAAAACAGTCCATAAACCATAAAACCATCATCTCCAGCCTGCGGAACATCAACAGTGCATGCAGATGCCATAGCTTCATGATGCTTTCTCTAAATGCCGATAGGTCCATCAGCACGGGAAAGTTGGAAACGACATCCATCAGACGAGGCGACAGATTTCCAGATGTCGGTGTGGTCCAGTGTTGGTGCTGACATGCCCATGCAAGGCACAGTTTCTCGTGTATCTCAGTAAGCACAGATACGCGTGACGGCTGTCGACTGCCATAGCTTATATGAACTCAAAATCAAATTATCATATTAGGGTCACCCGTAAATGATTACATCTACCCTTATATTTTTTTTTCTGTAAACTGAGACGAAAAAAACCTCAGTTTCTGGGGGGAACCTTGCTATCTACGCCTGAGACCGACTAACTCAGCCACGGAGTGAAAAATGCCCATTAAAGCTTTTCCTCGCCTCATCGACGGGTTTCGAATCCGGGCATATTCCACCCGATGTAGGGAGGACGGTGACGATATTACTGTGGTACCAGCGCAGACAACCTATATGAACTAATGTCCGGCGCATAAGCCATTTGGATATTGGCATTGCTGTTCCAACGCTGTACTAGGTCGTTAGCTGTGCCACTGTGCTGCATCGCTGGTGTATTACGAGACGTATAATGCTCATCACACGCGTTGACCACTGGCTGTCCTGTCTTTGGCTTTGTTCAACCGCGAGGTAGTCACGGTAGACTCGTGACACCACAGAACCAGCGCACTTTATCAATTTGGCTGTTTTTGAGACACTGGTACCCACACGCCTTTCCCCACAATCATTCCACGTTCAGAGCAGGAAATGATCTCGACGCTGACCATTCTTCCTCGTAGACACTCATAAACTGATTGACAAATACGCGAACTACAATCTTATATTAGACGCTCCCGACTTTGAGCCTTCATCAACGCCACAGACAAGACCATTCCTATACAAAGGGTGTTATTAATGCTAATCCAATTTAATGCATAGTTTAAGTCGCCGATGCACTTAAAACCCAACAACGAGGTAAAGTTAAGCAAGATCTCCCCATGACTACTATTTAACTCGTGGTTGAAAGAACTGTATTAGCGTCTGACTGTTCATACGTCACAAAAATAACAACGAACTAAACGTGTAGCGCTACTCATTAAAGCGAAACAAAATCAAAAGTGGTGGATTGCGTTAGTATTACAAAATTGGCGACGAGATATGGTGTAGGCAAATAATGATTTTATTCTTTCTTACTTCGGGAGTGAAATTTGAAAAATCTTATTCCGAATAATTGATTATCCCGAGTGGTAAATTTCGACTTAGTTCTGATATTAGGAAGAGCGGTGTACGTTGTCAGAATTAATCCATAAAACGAATTTGCAGTAAACAGATATAACCCGTTAATAAATCGATAATTCTCATTTAACAACGTTGCCATCGTGAGTACGATAGAGAGAAGAGTCACTTTCTGTCCAACACACATCAACAAGTTCAACCTTGTTTCTATAAATAACTATTAACGCTCACTGGTGGATATTTCCTCCGCACCAGCCTCTTACAGGACAACTGACACAATAAAAAGGAAGCCTTTCGCCACTAGCCGTCCTCCATTCCCAATATCATCGCACAACTTTCGGGCCCCATAATAAAAGGCTAGAAATGTTTTCTTTTCAACTCACTCATCAAAGACTTACGCACACACGCGCGCACGATCGCCGTTCCGGTACTCGGCATATAGCACGCAGGTGCGTTGTTAACAACGGCGCTGGCTATCATCTAGGCCTTGGTATTCGAGAGAATAGGAAGAAAATAACTCTCACATCGCCTCTGTCTCTCGCAAGTGCACAACGCCTCCTCTCAGGCCAAGCGTGTTTAATCGGTACCATGTCTTGTTAGAAGTTTTGTTTCTCTAATCTTCCCAATGGTTGTTTAGGGGAGCAGCGATGGAAGCGGCTTATTTAATCCTAAGTGATATTGCGAAGGATAAGTTTCACTGACTTGAACTTGACAATGGACTCGGAAAGTGTAACTTACGGGACTACCGTCGCTTTAATGGATTTACCTGCCGAACTGGCCAATTACACAAACTACACCGATTTAACCACTTTCTTGGCGTTCAACGATGACTCGGTACGTGAAGTTGCGATTTATAGTCTACTCTTCGTCTTGGCAGCCGCAGGTAATGTACCCGTTTTTATCTCTCTGCTCCGGAACAGGAAACGGAAGTCCAGAATTAAGATTATGATCATGCATTTGTCCATTGCAGATCTCATTGTTACTCTGATTATGATTCCTTTAGAAATCACGTGGAGAGTTACGGTTCAATGGATTGCTGGCAATTATGTTTGTAAAGTTATGCTGTTCTTGCGAGCTTTCGGACCGTACCTATCGTCGATGGTGTTGGTATGTATCAGCATGGACAGGTATTATGCCATTCTTCACCCTCTCAAAGTGACTGACGCTCACCGGAGAGGTAAAATCATGTTGTGTTTTGCTTGGATTATCAGTGCACTTTGTAGTGTGCCTCAGGTAAGCCAGTTGTCGTATAAAAAGTTGAAATGAAGTTAAGTTTAAAAATTTGTTTGTTCGTCTGCAAGCGAAATGTTCTTAATACACGCAAATAATCATGTCCGGGTTTTCAACTTTGAGTAATTTTGTTTGTTTCTGTTTGTTGTAATTTTACATACTGAATTTTAATTATTGAAATTAGCCCAGTAGAATTAAAGATGATCCTCGAAGGTTGTGCTACTTCCAACTAATATAACACCAAACCTCGCTAAATCTTCTCAGATTGAAATTGCCAAAATGCAAATATTGACATAACTCTGAATATATTCTTTGAAGCCCTTATCATTCAATTAATTGGGCATGAGCTTAAGGAAGCACCACCCACCCCTTTCTTTTTAATATTTTGATGTTATTTACTTTGTATAAACATCTCTTATTGCCTGTAGCAAACAGGCAATAAGAGATGTTTCTGGTAACTGCATAATTATTTTTTTAAAGGGGTTTGGAATTGAATTAATCGAAGATTTATTTATTCAATTCACAATATCTTTAAATGCCGACGAGATGGTTGTGATAGCCCAATATTTGCTATTATATTACTGTAGCTTGTCTATTCCCAAAGAAAAAACCACCCTGAAAAATATGCAGCATTTAATATTTTTGTAGTCGTTGAAAATGAGGAAATGTATGCCTTGCGAAATGGTCGATTACGTCAGTGATTTCTCCTAAGTTCGTCACTAGCTGTAAGGTGCTGCACGTATTATTTTTTATTCATTTAATATCGCTGAGAATGAATTTTTCTAGTTTCAGACTTTGGCAGCGATTTAATGTGTTGTTTGTCCCCTTTTAGTAAGTTTTCATTCCAAGAATTGACTTATTCTAAGTTTGAAGGGGAGTAGGGTGAATTGGAAAATCTTTTTCTTTTCAGAAAAGGAAAGTCGCCATAGGTATTTATTTAAGCAATTGTAAGAAACATTGTAAGAAACATGAAGATGCACAGGTGTCGACTAAAATCTTGGAAATTTATGATACCACGACACGAGAAATTTTTGCTTTTTTATCTTTTTTTTTTTTTTTCAGACTGAAAACATTTAAATCCATTAAGGAAACAGAACTGTCAGTATTTACCTGATTATTTTCTTAAGCGATCGGGAATAGAGCTACCAGTTGCTCTGTTTGTACTAGAAAAAAGATTTCCAAAATGAAAAAGTTCGGTTAAGACACCATAAGACAGACTCTTGTGTAAGCAGGTGTTGCTGTGTCGCATTCCACGAGTCTCGCAAGCTAATAGTGTAATTGGCAACTACGTTCAACCGTTTTGGAAATGGCTACAGACGTACGGGATAGTAACTTCTTGGTCTGCTATCGAAATTAAGATTGATACGAACCATTGGTATTTCAAATGTTTAAAGCGATATATTTGATTTGTAAACCCAATATAAGAGAGTAATTTTCTAATAAAAAGGACAAAAATATAAAATAGTGGATTCAAGAACAGAGGCGATCTGTGGTCTTAACTTAAATTGGTACTTCTAACCTGTAAACAAGAACTATGACGTATTATCATAAAAGTCATCTTGTCGGGTGTGTACAATGGAGGTTTTTTTTTTTGTTGTTTTTAACCGGGCGTTCTTCATGGTTGCAGTGGATATGAGAATATCCATCTGAGAATAGTCTTTCCACAGGACAATGTCGCAAGGCTACAACTGTTCAAAACTGGTTCCAAGAACTTAGAGTAATTCTACCCTATTGCGGTGGCCTCCCCAATCATCAGATTTGAATTCATTTGAGCACCCGTGGGATTTAGCACTTTTAATTTTAAAAGGGACAAATGGTCTCCAAGATTTTAGTGTGAGTTATGTCAAAATAATGCATATTGGGTTTAGTTTAAATTTGATTCTTACTATTGTACCCAGTCTACCAATCGTACCCAGTCAACCAGCGTTTTCGGCGATGAAGAAAGGTGAATGGAGGCCAGGGAACTTTCTAATTTATTAAAATAAAAGTTTATTGAAATATTTGTGGAAAGGCTAAAAATATTGTTCTTAGACTTCACTTTGGGAAAGCAACAGTGCGTGAGTATTTTGTTAATAATTATTGCGATGTATTTGTTCCAAATTTAGGGGGGAGGTGAACCTCCCCCTCCAAAATATTGAACATTGAATATATAACCGCATTGGATTCGCCCATTTATTCATAAATGGGCGAATTCAATGCACTACTTTTAACATTGCGGGTTTGCTAATGGAAATAAAAAAAAAATGACGAAAGCCTCTTCTAAATTTCGGGGAATTAACCCCCCTCCTCCCTTACCCACGTGCTAAACTTTGTTTGTGGAGGGATAATAGACTTTCGAAGTTGGAATATGTTATTTTCGGGTTACAATTGGGAATAAATATGTGGAGGAATTAGTGAATATATAACTACGTATTAGTCTTGACACTACCACCTCGTGGACATAATTTATAACTCGGTGGTCTGACGAAGGATTCTTATGTCACTCGGTTGTCTGTCCGTCTGTCGCAGCATTGTATCTCAGGAGCCACTCAACCTATTGACTTAATTTTGCATGGGTTTGTACATCATGTGGGTAACATAATGCCACATTGATCGTTGTTGACAAAAATTTGGCTGAGAAATGGGGGGGGGGGTTAAATGTGGGGCACAAAACATGTTGTCTACAACCTATAGCTTATTATACACCGTTAGAAAGATAAAATATTTTTTAAAATTAGAAATGGTGGTATTAACAGGAAAATATGGCTCAATTTTCGTGTCCCCCCTTCTATTTTCGTGGCTAATGGAGCTGAAAATTTAAAAATCACATTAGCTATGCGTTATTCGAGCTTACAAATGGAAAACTATTCCGATTGAAATTCATTTACTTTTGTGTTAAAATTAAAAAAAAAACTTCGTTAGCGCGCTTCCTTGTACTAAGTAACTCCATTTGGTGACAAAAAGGTTGCTAAATAGTTAATAATTCTATAAAAGTCATTTATACATTTTGCGACGAGAAGTATTTTTTAATAATTTTCAACGCTGAAGTTGTCCCGGCAAGGAGAGAATCGGAGAGCCAGTGTTGAAGCGGCTGTGGTGAGGAGGCGTCTGTGCGGAGCCTTGCACACCCCACCTGCCAGTCGCTTCTCTCCCAAGACTTTAATCGCTTCTCCAGAAGAAGTCGGAGTCGTTTCTCCCACCCTTGTCATTCACAACTGAGAAGACTCAAATAGACAACGTTTTCGTTAGTTCCTCACGTTTAGGCCAAGCCGGGTACGAGAAAACTTTTTCAGTTTCCATAAAGCTCTCTATTTGAGATAGTACACTGTGACTACGGACACTTCATTCTGAGTGCCCGGCACTCAGTGTTGACCAATTTATTTGTTTTTTTTTTTTGAATGGAGGGCCAGTTGCATGCTACACTTCCTAACAACAATATCACGGTAGCTTAATGTTGCTGAATTATTCTACGAGTTCCGTTGCTGAAGTTGAGTAAATAATTAAATAAATTCAAACAAAACAAGTAATGAGAACACCTGCTTGGAGCGTTACATTTTTTTTTTTTAAGAAACAATATTAAATTTGGATAGACTAGAACTGACTTATGCGGGGGAAGGAGTATTGTTCTGGGCTATAAAGGGCTTAACGTCAAGTGCTTAGCTCATTATTTTCAGTTGGGGGGGTGTGTGTGTGTTTTTTTTTTTCGGGAGGTGAAGTAAGTCTTACATTAACCAGTAATGGTTAGTTGAACGATAACTGCTAATCACCCATCTAACCAATGAGATTCATGGCATGACGCCAATCGGACTGTTATCGATAATGAGTCCGTTTTACTGTTCCTTTGCCCATTTACCTTTTTATTTAAGGCAATTATTACAGCTTTCATCATAGACTTCATTACAATACCAAATTGCGTTCTAATTGGCACGGGGACATCAACGAGGTCACTTCCTCCGTGCACCATGAGTATGCGCCGTCGTGGAAAAGGAATTCCATTTCAAGGCTAGTAGATAATTGCTTTTTCTTGTATTAGTTTCTGGAAGCGTAGATTCCATCAGCGAGAAAATAGTCGAACTGTTGTTGTGGGGTGCTTGTAATGCATGTATTACACAATTGGTTTTTCTTGTTCAAAAAAAAGATGGAGAGCAACTTAAATTCGGTTCGCGTTATATCTTTATTACAGTCTCGACTTCTGTTTCTCTAGTCCAGTAGTTGAAATTTATTGCTCGAACTTCGCAAATGAGTACTCTACGTTATTACTCCTCCACCTTGCAGTTCATTCTTCCACAGTTTTCATTTCTTGTTCTTTATTTCACAGAGCATTCAACTTCTGCTATCTGTCACCACACTTTGATTGCGTGCGCCTCTCAAGCATACACAGCGACGAACGTCTTATTTATTTTTCTTTCTATCCCGGTTTATTCTCCTACAATGTACTCTTACTTTCGCTGCGAGGGTGACGCGTCAGGTTTCATGGAATCGCAGGAATGGTGAGGGTCACCACTCGGCATATTTGTTTCTTTTTATCTGTACGATGTGACTTCGCCATGCAAAGCCTAACGGAGTTTCTTCTTACAACTCGTTAAACGTTGAAGAAGGGTTACGGTGTAGGTACGGCGCTGCTACCATTTCAAAGTAATATGGTGATGGACGGTGTAAGTTTTTTATTACTGAAATTTAGAAATGCGACTTCCCTCGCTGCCTTCAAAACTTTTCGAAAAATTTATATCTACACATCAGTCGATTATTTGTTTTTATCACTGCTACGGCGCCTTATTATTTTTCCGTAGGTGCTTGACATTTTAAGGTTAAAGATGCAAAACGTACTGTCCCAAATAGTACTTAAAACCGAAGGGGGGAACCGCGTTTAATGATACTTAACAAAAACAGTTGTAACCAAAAAGGAAATTGGTTTGTAGCTGAACGCGTTTGTCCTCCTTCATTGAACATTAATCATTCCAAATGATCTAAATTCTTTTGGAATACGAAGTTTCGCGATAAACCTTAGATTAGTTGGCTTTCATTCTGTTAAAGATTGGGTCATCCGAGGTCACTTTTTTGTACATTTAAGGAACTTATTAGATCTTTAAAATTTGATCTAATTTAGAGAATACGTTTTGATTAATGAGCTATCCGAGTTATTAAACATCGGTTAAAAAAATCGGTTTTTTAAAGTGAAGGTAGCTGATGAATTTGAAAGAGTTGTTCTGCAGAAATGTGTTCGTGGAATAACCTTATCCACCCTTCGTTTGAGACCGACTAATTACTTCCTGGACAGAAGAGTCTTTAATTACTCCAGTCTCTGACGGGATTCGGGCCCAGACCTTTTCAAATGATAGAAGCGGCGAACGTACTATAGAGGGTACAATGAAGGCAGGGAGTGGTCATTTTGCGGATCATTAGCGTCAATTTTTTTCGTTAAAACTTTACCATTTTTACGGAGCAGAGATGGAGGGGGCCCTGGTGCCG